>NC_139576.1:3203550-3328550 GCF_946808225.1 Silurus aristotelis
AGGAGGGCCCCCCTCCATTCGCCCAGGGTCAAAGGGGACCGGGCCGGAACCACCACAGAGCCAGAAACAGCAGGAAAGGGCCCGAGGCAAAGCGACCACCACTGTGGGGAGTTGGAACGGGACAACAACATCGAAGTTTGTGTTTGTGTTTTTTTTTTTGTTTTTTTTTTTATGTGCGTGTTTGCTTGAGTTCAATACGGTATTTTTAAGACTTAAACGATCTTGCCCCTACTGGGAAACTTTGCGGTATTTTCATCTTACGCACATGCGCATTTGATGAAAATACTGTAATGAACTCAAGTGAAGCGACCACGCACATAAAAAAAAACACAAACTTCCATATGCAAATTGTTTACTTAAATTTTAAATAAACAATTTGTGTCAAGTTTGCTCTCAAAATGGCAGGGAAAAAATGCACAGCAAAACGAAAATATGAAAATGAACACATTACGTTATTAACAGAGTGGGAGAGTTTATATTTTTTTGTTAATGTCAAGTCATTCTGCCTTATGTCAGGCGTCATTAGCGCATTTAAAAGTTTCAAATCTTCAGCACCACTTCAGCTCACTCCATGCTAACATCGACCAGGAATTTCTAAAAGGAACTAAACTTCACAAACGCTATTGTAAATTATTATATTTTTGTTTGTGGATTTGGTTGAACTGAGAGTTTGTGTGTGTGTGTGTGTGTGTGTGTGTGTGTGTGTGTGTGTGTGTGTGTGTGTGTGTGTGTGTGTGTGTGTGTGGGTGAGTGCACACAATGTATATTGTTGAAAATGACTGGCCTGTGGTCTTTGTACTGTAGGAGTCAATTTCTGTCATTATCATGTTGGTGTGTGACATTTATAATAAATCTGGCTGAGCAGAGGTGTGTGTGTGTGTGTGTGTGTGTGTGTGTGTGTGTGTGTGTGTGTGTGTGTGTGTGTGTGTGTGTGTGTGTGTGTGTGTGTGTGTGTGTGTGTGAGTGAGAGAGAGAGAGAGAGAGAGAGAGAGAGAGAGAGAGAGAGAGAGAGAGAGAGAGAGAGAGAGAGAGAGAGAGAGAGAGAGAGAGAAAAGGCATGGGTGATGTTCGTATGTGCCCATGTGTATGATGTGGCTCTTTGCGGTAACACAGTAAAAAATGTGGCTCTTGGTATCTTGACTGGTTGGCCACCCCTGTCATAAACATTACAACCTGTAAAAGACATTTAGTTTTGGACACTTAGTTTTTAGTTTAGTTTTTTCCACTAATTTGCATAATATGCAAAAAGTACTTTTGCAAACTAGTCCAAGGATTTTCAGCTTATCTACTTCTTCTTTTCTTTTTTTGCTGTCAAACTATTATATATAACAACAGAGTGTGAACCTGAATAATTATTAGAACATGGGGGCATTTCTAAAGAAGATGTGATTCATGAGTAAATGCATAATAAATAATAATAATAAGATTTACATAAACCTTGAAAGTCCTACAAGGAGAAGACTGTGGTCATATGCAAACTTTGGGGTGTTGTCCTGCATGAACTGCTGAAGGAAAGCTCATAAAAATGTTTCTCAGTAAAAATCAAGGTTTAACTTGATTTAAATGTAAATAGCTATTTAGGGAAAGGTTTCAAACAACTAGCATTGAGCTATTCTCACAGAACTTTATAACTCCGTTAATGTATAATATCTTTATGTTTCTGTGTATCTTGGTAGTTCTGTTAATTGTTTTTTACACAATGTGCATTGACTCTGCAGTTCAACACTTGTTGCTATTCTTCTTCTTCTTCTTCTTCTTCTTCTTCTTATTATTATTATTATTATTATTATTATTTGTCATGTGGAGTGCCATTAAACAGAGTTCAATTCCACAAAAAGGCAAAGCCAACACAAAACACTCACACCGGAAACGGAGAGTCACAAACTGAAAGTATATATCCGCTCGGGACGAGTAATCCACAGATGCACTTGGGAAAGCGAACACAGGAACACAGGAACACAGGAACTTAATCCACACAGAGAATACAAATGGCGCCGTACCGGGAGGATCGGGGTAAACCGGGGTGCGCTCCAGAAGGGAGAGCGCAGCCGTGGAGAGAGAAGAGTCCGAGAAAACAGGTACGTAGCGGGAACGCGCATACGCTTATACACACGTACATGAACGGACCGCAAGTGTGGGTGAATGACGGGTTTATATTGGCGGTGTGATGAGCGAGTAGATGGGAGTCAGGTGTGTGTTTAGTGCGACGGAGAGAAGCTCCTTGCGTGCGGGGCGCACACGAGAGAAGGAGCAGGGCATTCCCCGAAGCACCGGGGTTGACAGCCGCCGAAGGTGGCGTGGCAGGGGGAGTCCTGACCCCCCCCCCCCCAAAAGGGGCGGCTCTGGACGCCCCCCCCCTCACAGAAAGCCCGGTGGGCCTGGCCACTCGGAGGAGGGCCCCCCTCCATTCGCCCAGGGTCGAAGGGGACCGGGCCGGAACCACCACAGAGCCAGAAACAGCAGGAAAGGGCCCGAGGCAAAGCGACCACCACTGTGGGGAGTTGGAACGGGACAACAACATCGAAGTTTGTGTTTGTGTTTTTTTTTTTTTTTTTTTTTTTTATGTGCGTGTTTGCTTGAGTTCAATACGGTATTTTTAAGACTTAAACGATCTTGCCCCTACTGGGAAACTTTGCGGTATTTTCATCTTACGCACATGCGCATTTGATGAAAATACTGTAATGAACTCAAGTGAAGCGACCACGCACATAAAAAAAAACACAAACTTCCATATGCAAATTGTTTACTTAAATTTTAAATAAACAATTTGTGTCAAGTTTGCTCTCAAAATGGCAGGGAAAAAATGCACAGCAAAACGAAAATATGAAAATGAACACATTACGTTATTAACAGAGTGGGAGAGTTTATATTTTTTTGTTAATGTCAGGTCATTCTGCCTTATGTCAGGCGTCATTAGCGCATTTAAAAGTTTCAAATCTTCAGCACCACTTCAGCTCACTCCATGCTAACATCGACCAGGAATTTCTAAAAGGAACTAAACTTCACAAACGCTATTGTAAATTATTATATTTTTGTTTGTGGATTTGGTTGAACTGAGAGTTTGTGTGTGTGTGTGTGTGTGTGTGTGTGTGTGTGTGTGTGTGTGTGTGTGTGTGTGTGTGTGTGAGTGCACACAATGTATATTGTTGAAAATGACTGGCCTGTGGTCTTTGTACTGTAGGAGTCAATTTCTGTCATTATCATGTTGGTGTGTGACATTTATAATAAATCTGGCTGAGCAGAGGTGTGTGTGTTTGTGTGTGTGTGTGTGTGTGTGTGTGTGTGTGTGTGTGTGTGTGTGTGTGTGTGTGTGTGTGTGTGAGTGAGAGAGAGAGAGAGAGAAAGAGAGAGAGAGAGAGAGAGAGAGAGAGAGAGAGAGAGAGAGAGAGAGAGAGAGAGAGAGAGAGAGAGAAGGGATGGGAGATGTTCGTATGTGCCCATGTGTATGATGTGGCTCTTTGCGGTAACACAGTAAAAAATGTGGCTCTTGGTATCTTGACTGGTTGGCCACCCCTGTCATAAACAATACAACCTGTAAAAGACATTTAGTTTTGGACACTTAGTTTTTATTTGAGTTTTTTTCCACTAATATGCATAATATGCAAAAAGTACTTTTGCAAACTAGTCCAAGGATTTTCAGCTTATCTACTTCTTCTTTTCTTTTTTTGCTGTCAAACTATTATATATAACAAAAGAGTGTGAATCTGAATAATTATTAGAACATGGGGGCATTTCTAAAGATGTTACTCATGAGTAAATGCATAATAAATAATAATATTAATAAGATTTACATAAACCTTGAAAGTCCTACAAGGAGAAGACTGTGGTCATATGCAAACTTTGGGATGTTGTCCTGCATGAACTGCTGAAGGAAAGCTCATAAAAATGTTTCTCAGGAAAAATCAAGGTTTAACTTGATTTAAATGTAAATAGCTATTTAGGGAAAGCTTTCAAACAACTAGCATTGAGCTATTCTCACAGAACTTTATAACTCCGTTAATGTATAATATCTTTATGTTTCTGTGTATCTTGGTAGTTCTGTTAATTGTTTTTTACACAATGTACATTGACTCTGCAGTTCAACACTTGTTGCTATTCTTCTTCTTCTTCTTCTTCTTATTATTATTATTATTATTATTATTATTATTATTATTATTATTATTATTTGTCATGTGGAGTGCCATTAAACAGAGTTCAATTCCACAAAAAGGCAAAGCCAACACAAAACACTCACACCGGAAACGGAGAGTCACAAACTGAAAGTATATATCCGCTCGGGACGAGTAATCCACAGATGCGCTTGGGAAAGCGAACACAGGAACACAGGAACACAGGAACTTAATCCACACAGAGAATACAAATGGCGCCGTACCGGGAGGATCGGGGTAAACCGGGGTGCGCTCCAAAAGGGAGAGCGCAGCCGTGGAGAGAGAAGAGTCCGAGAAAACAGGTACGTAGCGGGAACGCGCATACGCTTATACACACGTACATGAACGGACCGCAAGTGTGGGTGAATGACGGGTTTATATTGGCGGTGTGATGAGCGAGTAGATGGGAGTCAGGTGTGTGTTTAGTGCGACGGAGAGAAGCTCCTTGCGTGCGGGGCGCACACGAGAGGAGGAGCAGGGCATTCCCCGAAGCACCGGGGTTGACAGCCGCCGAAGGGGGCGTGGCAGGGGGAGTCCTGACCAACCCCCCCATACCCCCGAAGGGGCGGCTCTGGACGCCCCCCACTAACAGAAAGCCTGGTGGGCCTGGGCACTCGGAGGAGGGCCCCCCTCCAATCGCCCAGGGACCCAGCCAGAACCGCCACAGAGCCAGGCGAGCTCAGTCCCGCTCCTAGGCTTCCATGAGAGCGCCGCTCCGCTCCAGGGCCCCAAGAAGAGCACAGCTTGCTCCGGAGCTTCCAGGCGAGCACAGCCTCATTCCAGGTTCCTTTTCACCCAGGGGGTCCCCAGAGCTCTCACCTCAGCTCCAGGACTGCGAAAGGAAAGTCGAACCGCTGTCCCCAGTCTCCCTTCACAGCCACGCCACTTCACAGAGTTCCCCTGAAGGCGACGCCCCACTCAGTTCCACTCCAGGGTCTCCAGGCGAGCTCAGTTCCGCTCCTAAGCTTTCAGGAGAGCTCCTCCCCACTCCAGGGCCCTAAGGAGAGTTCAGTGTCGCTCCAACGTCCCGAGGAGAGCTCAGCTCCCCTGGGAAAGGGACATCGAACCGCTGCCCCCGGGCTCCATCGAAGGCGATGGCTTGCCCCACAGTCTCCGGGTGAAGCCACGCCTCAGAGCTCCCCTCCGGGCGACGCCACACCAGAGAACTCCTCTGACGGTTGCGCCTCATCCGGGAGTCACACTGGAGGTGACACCAAGCCTCCAGGTGCATCTAAGGATGGCCTGGCAGTCCCAAGGCCCTCAGAGAGGAAAGACACCAGCCCAGGTCTGAGTGGAAACTCCATTAGTCGGCTGGACCTCTCCAAAGAGGAGGCTGTGGGGGAAGGCCCTGTGGAAAGCTCCATCGCCGTCCAAGGCCCCTCTGACAGCCACAGGACGTTTCCAGAGCCACCCAATCGGGAAGCCGCAGTCCCAGAGACCTCTAAGGGTAACCCCACAGACCCGGGTTTCACTGAAAGCTGCGTCTTGCTCCCGAGCTCCTCCAAAAGCGACGTCTCGCTCCCGAGCTCCTCCCACGGCAACGTCTCGCCCCTGAGCTCCCCAGAAGGCGACATCGCACCCATGACCTCCGCCGAGAACGTCTCTCAGCTTCCGGGCTCCGCTGAGGTCGTAGCTCCATTTCCGGTCTTCGCTGAGGGCGTCGCTCCGTCTCCAGTCTCCGTCAGGGGCGTTGCCCCATCTCAGGTCTCCATCCAGGGGGTCTTCCAGCCAGTAAGCCCTGTTCAGAGCTCCACCCCGCCTCTGGTGGTGGCCAGGGAGGTCGCTCCGTTCCAGGTCCCCGTGGGCAAAGAAGCTCCGTTCCAGACCTTCCTGAGTAATGTTGATCCGTTTCAGGTGTCCGTGGTGGAAGAGGCTCCTTTCCAGACCTTCCAGGATAACACCGGTCCATTCCACGTCGTTGAGAAGGTCGTCTCTCAGCTCCCGACCTCCGCCAGGGACGTCACGCATCCTCCGGGCTTCGCCGAGGGCGTCTCTCTGCTCCAGGTCTCCATGGGGGTCGTTTTTCTGCCTTCAGTCTCTGCCAAGGGCGTGGTTCTGCTTCAAGCTTCCAAGGTCGTTCTGCTCCAAGGCTGACCTCTCGGAGACTCTCTGGAGCAGAGCCGAGCTCTCGTGGACTCTCTGGGACAGAGAGGAGCTCACGGGGACACTCTGGGACAAAGAGGAGCTCACGGGGACGCTCTGGGACAGAGAGGAGCTCACAAGGACGCTCTGGGACAGAGAGGAGCTTTCCTGGAGGACCTGGAGAGGGGAGGAGCTCGCCTAAAGACACTGGAGCGGAATCCTCCTCAGGAATCCAAGGCGAAACAAAACCTTCCCGCAGGTTCTGGAGTAGGGTGGAGAGCTCCTGGAGGTCCTGGAGTGAAGCGAAGCCGTCCTGGATGGCCTGGCGCACTGTGATCTCTTGGAGAACCGGAGGCGGTGCAGAGCTTTCCTGGACGGCCTGAAGCAGGGCGGAAATCCCGGAAACTCTGGTGCAGAACGGCACTCTCAAAAGCGGGGGAGAGGAAATCAGCCGTCATCATCCCGAGTTCCCTGGTAAGAAGCTGGAGGAACCGGGCGCATGAGCCGAGCTCACCTCCAGTTGCGTCCCACAACTCACTGGCAAGAGAGAGGGTTTCCCCAGTCAGTAGAGAAATGTAAAGTGCGATCCTTGCTCTCTCCGTCGGGAAGCTGGATGGATTCAACATATCGATCCACGCTCCGTAAAAATCCACCCCATTCAGCTCAGTCGAGACGGGAAATCCATGACGTTGACATGGGGGCGTGGCGCTGCCGAGCATGCCCTTCTTCCACAGGCTGGGGTATCAAAGCTTAGAAGGGTCTAAGGAACATTTTGCAATTGTTCAAGCACTGTTACTTAGTCAAACTCTAGCCTAATTTAGAGGTATTTTTATTATAGAAAATTTTCAACCATTTTTGATTTTGTAATAAAAAAAACTATTACTACTACTTAAAACTACTATTACAAATTATGTTAAATCATTACCAAATTTTACACATATCTCAAGAATGCTTCAAATGCTTTGGTAAACATTCTTCATCTGCATCTGCAAATTCTGGGTTAGTAATAATTATTCCCCTGCCTCAGCAGTCTACATGGTACATACTCTATTCTAACATTATAACGTTCTTCTGAAAGTGTTGGATTTTTATCATGCCCAAAACGAAATGACTGGAGAAGTTTTCCAAACGACCTGCGAGACCCGTAATGCCTTTTCTGATCAGGGAAGAATCACACCGCACACAGAATGTGGCAAAATGTTTCTCTTCATTTATTGCAAGTGGCAGACACGTTTTTATACACACAGGATGATACAGTCCACACACACACACACATTGGGTAGAAAGCTGTTTAGACAAGAGGATATACCAGTCAGAGATTTATGAGCCCAGATAAGACTCCCTCTTTACCTTAAAGACTAACATCGTAAATATCCTATAGACACTGAACGAACAAGGAATGTGTGTGAAACAGTTTTAACACAAACAATGGCCACTTTAAATCATTTATGATTTAGCATCACACACCAAAACATAGGATGTTCATCCTGGGAACAGAACCTTTGACATAAACTTCAAATTAAGAGATAAAGAAAACCACAACATACAGATTCCATTTCATTCATTCCCAACATGCAAATAATCCTTCATCATCACCACCCCAATCAAGGCCTTTATGGCCTGTCTTACCATCGTAATCAAACATGGCAACATACATAGTACAATTCCAACAATCAATACAAGAATCATTCCTAAAACAAAATAGTGTTCAACACTCGTAAACAAATTCTTAATCTTTTCAAAAAAACTTTGTTCAGCAGTTGTTTCACGTTCTCCAAGACGTCGAGAGGCTTCAGTGATGTTTTTCAGTGCTTGTTCGATGATATGACCATCAGCATCATTACCGGGTATATAGGTACAACAGGTAGAACCTACAACAGCACATACTCCACCTTGTATAGCAGTGTGATAGTTGCATATGCATGAGGTGGATCCGGATGCTCTAGCCAAGTCTCTTCTCCTTGCAGACGTGGGGCTCCCTGAATAAAGTATTCAAAGGGGTTAAACAACATTTGGAGTGTAATTACAACTATGCACATATTGTTATAGAATTTAGACCTAGAGCGGGTATCAGGGTAAGCTAAACAAACAGTCAATTGAGTCAGATATTCACCCCGAAGGTGGTCCCCTTTCTGCTATAAAGAAAGGATCTTTCCGTGGGCTCTCAACTGTTTCAGCCCTGAACACTCACGTAGGCAGGCTTCTTAGGCCAACAGATCAATTAGTGCACAGATTAAATGGGTGCTGTTTTGATCCTGCTTGCGTGTATCCACTGTGGCTGATAATCAGTCAGAACTCCAGTTCTGGTTACAGCTAGAACAGTCGCTGGACCCAGATACTTCGGTTCACCGACCTTGGTAGGCTTCAGACTTCTTATCAGGACCTGCTGATTAGGCACAAAAGGGTGTGTTGGCTTATCTGTGGGCAGAGGAAGAATTAGTAAAACATCAGCACTAATAGAATTTAATTTCTCAACCAGGGCAGAAACGTAGTCGTCCACCATCACTTCCAGGTTACCTAAGGAAGAAATGACAGTGCGTCCCCTGACCCATGGGGTTGGGAAAGGCCGGCCCATTAGAATTTCAAAAGGTGACAGTTTAGTAGTCGAAGATGGAGTCATTCTCATTTCTGTGAGTACTGCCGGGAGAACAACAGTCCAATTTCGGCCTGTTTCAATGCAGGCTTTAGTAACACGCTCCTTAATGGTTCTGTTCGTTCTCTCTACCACTCCAGCTGACTGTGGGTGATAGGGAATATTAAAATGCCAGTCAATTGCTAAGCTTTTAGCCAAAAGCTGTGTTACCTTCGAAGCAAAAGGTGTGCCGTTATCACTTTCAATCACACTAGGAATACCAAACCTAGAGATGATCTCTTTCATTAATATTTTAACAACGGTTTTAGCATTCTCTGTCGCACATGCAAATGCTTCTGGCCACTTACTGAATCTGTCAACTATAACCAACAGGTATCTCAAATTTCCTACAGGTGGCATATGTGTAAAATCTATCTGTAGGTGTTGGAAAGGGGCTTCAGGAAAAGTAAGCGCAGTATGTTGTACAGGTTGATGTACGTTAGTTTTGGCGCAAGTCAAACATGAATCCAACACTAGCTTGGTTGTTTTAGCTACATCAGCAATACAGTATAATGCATTTATAGCCTGTATGACTTTAGCTATGCTAATGTGTGACATCCCATGGTAATGCTTCACCAACACTATTAAAGCTAGTTTAGGCAGAGCAATTTTACCATCTACATCTCTAATGATACCAGCAGAATCTGATTTACATTGTTTGGAAGCCCAATACTTTATGTCCTCCTCAGTAGGCTGACTCTGAAGTATTTTTAGGTCAATGTCTGGTATATTGGAGATATGTGACATCATCGAGATCTCAGGATTTGTATGTACTGTGTCCAAATCTACTGGTTGTTTAGCTGCTTCCTTAGCTACTTTATCCGCTAATGTGTTTCCCTGAATTTCCTCTGAATCACCTACGGCATGTCCTTTAATCTTCACTATGGCCACTTTGGCAGGGAGTTGAACAGCTTTTAAAAGGTCGCCTATGAGATTAAAATGTGCTATGGGATTTCCATCAGCTGTTTTAAAGTCTCTTTGCTTCCATGTTTCTGCAAAATCATGTACAACACCATAAGCATACTTAGAATCAGTGTATATAGTCACTACTTTACCTTCAGACAACTGACATGCTCTTGTAAGTGTGACCAATTCTGCAGCTTGTGCTGATGTGTATGGTAATGATTTAGCTTCAACTGTTACATCAGGTAATCTTACAACCGCATATCCACATAAATACACATCATTGGAGGGTTTTGAACATGAACCATCTACATATAAGCAATCCCCCTCTTCCAGGGCCGTATCTAAAAGATCGGGCCTACAAGAGGCCTCTCGTTCAATGTGTTCAAGGCAATCATGTGCCTCGCCAAAACCATCTAAGTCAATATCGTCTAGCAGATCACGCAGAGCTACTACAGCTGAATGCGGCTGAGAAGAAGGCTTAATAGTTAAGTTATCCGTTGCCTAGAGTGTGGTTTCATAACCAGATCTACGTTGTGCTGTCATATGTTGTGTGTTGAGGTTGTGTAAAATAGCTGTTACCTGATGTGAGGTGTACAGTATCAAAGGATGTGACAGCACAGTTTTCTCAGCATCCCGGACCATCAGAGCCGCAGCAGCCACTGCACGCAAGCACGAAGGCAACCCTTGTGCTATATTGTCTAAAGATTTGGAAAGATACTCAACAGGGCGATATCTGTCACCGTGTTCCTGGGCTAGGATCCCCGCAGCCGTACCACCACGTTCGTGCACATAGAGGTGAAAAGGCTTAGCATAATTCGGAAGACCTAGAGCTGGAGCAGACTGTATAGCCTTCTTGAGGGCAGCGAAACTGTCAGTCTTGATGCGAATCATTTGAGCCTGAAAAGCTTTCATGTTATTCAAACAAGTATTTATAAACAACACATTGTGTATCATCAGTTGGCAGTTTAGAATCATTCTCCCATGCTGCTTTAAAACGCACCACAAAGGCAGACGGCGTTTCTTTAAAACCCTGCCTAGTGTTAGCTGCATGTGAAATGTCACGCTTGGATGCAATTCTGTTATCCAGAAAATCCTTTAACTCATTATACATTTGTATTACATTGGCATCATTTTCCCAAAAAATCTGGTGACGGTTCGCGGCCGTGCCCTCGCCTGTAATGGCATCATTACCTCGCGCGAGGGTCGGACATTTTTCTATGATCAACTCCTCTGTAACATCATCTCCCAATGTACGCAAAAGAATAGTTCTAAAATCAGGGCCCGTTAACTGTGCATACCGAGTGTGGCGTTAAGATCTGTACATATTTCCTGGGGTTAGTTGGAATAGGAAGACTCCTACATATAGCATCAATATCACTAGCTTTCGCTGGTTTAACATGTACTTCATTTCGCTCTCGTACAAATGCAAAAGCGGGCTGTAAAGATGTATCAACAGGTAGCGCAGGACTAGTAGACGGTGTCGAATTGTATGGTGGAGGCGATTGTTTCTTATTCAAAGAGCATTTAGAAGCATTGACTCTTTCTGGACCTTTGTCCCAGTACTTCTTCATATTTACCCATTTATCATAGGACTCACGCATAAAAGTGTAGTCCCAATTCAGATCGCCCCATCCACCGTTCACCATAGAACACGCATTTTCCATATCGCGGGTCTTGAATGACCCATGTCTAGGAAAATTATCTACTTGCGACATGCATTCACTCCATCCTGCCAAATGATCTAAATAAGGATTAGTCCAGTAACCGGGACTATTCCTATACATCCAATCTTTGGGGTTTTCTTCCGGCAATGGGCGAGAAATGTTATGACCCATCTTCTTAACACAGAACAAAGAACAGACACACAACACTTAACACTCAGACAATACACACAACACAAGACACCAGGGGAATCGCAGTCTTCAAACAAAATGAGCAATCCAGTCTCTCCAATTGAATCACAAATTTTGTAAGTTAGGAGAAAAAAATAGACTTTAAAGCCAAAACAAGATTAAAGTTTTTTGAAAAAAATTTCAGTCTTTTCAAAATGTCAGTTTTTCTTTAGTTTCTTTTCTCTATTCTCTGACTTTATTTTTATTATTATTATTATTTTTTTTTTTTTTTCGGGCATATAAAAATTATCGTGGATTCTTTTGGATACTTCAGACAATATCAACTATATTAGACAGACCGTAAAAAACTTTTTCTAATCTTGCATCTTACATCTAAGGTGAGGAAAACCATGTCGCGACGAAATCATCCCACCAAAGGAAATTTTCATTAATTCTACAATTAATGCATAACCAAGACACGAACACACATGCAGCCCTATTAGCTGGCAAACGGGACAATCACTGCAAACAAGGGAATACATTAAACTCACCTTGATGCGTGATCTCCCTCTGGATATTGTCGGAAAGTATCTCGCTTCTGACACCAGAACTGTTAGATTTTTATCATGCCCAAAACTAAATGACTGGAGAAGTTTTCCAAACGACCTGCGAGACCCGTAATGCCTTTTCTGATCAGGGAAGAATCACACCGCACACAGAATGTGGCAAAATGTTTCTCTTCGTTTATTGAAGGTGGCAGACACGTTTTTATACACACAGGATGATACAGTCCACACACACACACATTGGGTAGAAAGCTGTTTAGACAAGAGGATATACCAGTCAGAGATTTATGAGCCCAGATAAGACTCTCTGTTTACCTTAAAGACTAACATCGTAAATATCCTATAGACACTGAACGGACAAGGCATGTGTGTGAAACAGTTTTAACACTAACAGAAACATAACAAATGTTGATATATATATTTTTTTTAATTATTAATAATAATAGGTGATAACTAGACTGTCAAAAAGTCGACGCAGGGGCATACTGTCAGGGAATGTTACTGCGAGGACCCAAATGCAAGACGCAACTGGGGTATAATAAAGCAGTCTTTAATGAAAGTAACAAGCAGAGAAAACAGTTCAACAGACAGAACAAAGGTGGCAAAGGCAAAAACACACTCCGATGCAGGGAGAACCAAAAAACAGAATACAGCAACAGTTCAAGCTAACATTGCAAACTGAGCAATATATTGCAGATCAAAAACACAAAACAAAAACAGGCCAGAGTCCAAACCAGTAACTATTGCGGAAGAGCAGACCAGAGCAGGGATCAGGAACAGAGATCAGGGAACAGGAACCAGAATAGAACCTGAATAGAGATGAGGCTGAAGCTTGTTAAGCATTGAAGCATTTTTGTGGAGAAGCAGCTTCTTCAAGACGATAACTATATTAATAAACAGAATAACAAAAGACAACCAAGACTAAAGGCATTATAAAGTGGCCTGAAAGTTTTGGAAAAGGCACTTCCCTACAGGCTGCACTTCACTGCCTCCTACTGGGCATGTTACAGATTTGGAAGGATAAAGAGCAGCAGAACAAATGCTGAAAATAATAGAAATTTAGTGATAGTTGAGGAAAAGATACTAATAAAAAAGAAGAGGGCCTAGAACTGGAAGGACATACGATGTTTAATGACATGATAAGAACTGTCTGAGGCTGTTCCTGCAGAATTGTAGGAGGAAAACAAGTTGAATACAGCACTTCAAATCACTGCCTGATGGGCAGGGCAGGGCAGGGCAGGGCAGGGCAGGGCAGGGCAGGTGACCTGATATATAATAGATAACTAGTTCCAATCTCAATCTCTCCCCACCTGTCTGTGAGTCAGCATGTCAGGTGCAGAGAAACTATTGTGGGAACATGCTGTGTACAGGAGCAACCACACGATGGTGGCAGAGATTTAGCCAGTAGGGGAAAACATTTGTTGCTTAAAACAGTCAGTATAATCTGTAAAGGCACAAAGAGAATAAAACCCTTCTTGCAGAACTGACAGGAAAATTAAAGGGCGAATGCAAAAAAAGAAAACGTGGAATGGAATGCTTAAAGACTTTTATGAGTGTAATTTGGTGTGAAACGCTCCACAATACAATAAAAGAGCCGTGCCAGACTCGAATCACAGATGCAACACTAGCACAAAATAATATTTGATACTGAAAAACTCTAATATTGCTGCTGAAAACTTTACAGAACCCTTCTGTAAAGTTTAAGGAAAGAAAAATAAGAATCCCACAGTGAAGCAAAAACTCATTCTATAATCAGGAGGAAAACGAGTCCACAGCTTCACATTTACCCGCTTTAACAAATATTTTCTAAACTAAATATAGGTATGTACCATGTGGCTTTGCTAATGGTGAAAGAAATCACAATTGACGTTTGTTGTTCTTAAACATGTTGTCAGCACTGGAATGAGCCAATCCAGAATAAACCAATCACTTCCTTTTCAATTTGGTCACAAAGACCTTATGTTAAATATATATGCCACATTTGTGGTGAGACCTGAGATGTTGTATGGATTAGAGACAGTGGCATTGAGTAAAAGACAGGAGGTGGAGCTGGAGGTAGCAGAGCTGAAGATGTTGAGGTTTTTGTTGGGAGTGATGACGATGGACAGGATTAGAAATGAGTTTATTAGAGGGACACCGCATGTAGGACGTTTTGGAGACAAGGTGAGGGAGGTGAGATTGAGATGGTTTGGACATGTGCAGAGGAGGGACATGGGGTATATCAGTAGGAGAATGCTGAGGATGGAGCCACCAGTTAGGAGGAAAAGAGGAAGACCAAGGAGGAGGTTCATGGATGTGGTGAGGGAAGACATGCAGGTAGTTGGTGTGAAAGAGGCAGATGTAGAGGACAGGGGGGTATGGAGACAGATGATCCGCTGTGGCACCCCCTAATGGAAGCAGCCGAAAGAAGAAGAAGAAGAAGAAGAAGAAGAAGAAGAAGAAGAAGAAGAAGAGAGCTTTAACTAATTTGATCAGCACACAAAACTAAATATGGACTACATTCACTACTCATGAGTTCATTATTTGTAATTGCCAGGAAGATGTTTCTCTATTAATTTCTATTGAACACACCTGAGCTTAAAGGAGCAGTTCTGCGAACCCTGCTGAACATTCACACTTCTGCTTCTGTGCCCTGACTCATCCTGCAACTCGACACGGCAAATTAGTCATATCTGTACAAAGTTCTCACCCATCCTTATCACAAAAATAGCTGCAGGGCGGACTGGAAAATATCAGCTGTTAAACATAAAGCTATTTGCATATAAATTGATAGAAAATACAAAGATGTAACAATTAAATACAAAAGAAATTGCATATTGTACAATGAATAAAATAGCTTACAAAACATTCATTTTTTGCTAACAAAAAAACACGCAAGATATTTTTGACAGGGATATTTTATGATTTTGCATTGTGGACAATAACAATAGTTAAAAAAAGCACTACAACTTCAATGTCTTTCTTGCCTCAAGAACGATGCAAAATAATGTCAAAAAAGAAGCTTAGCATGTCAGAGCTTACATTCAAACCTGAAAAATGCAAACTAGCGACAAGAGGCTTTTCAAAACAATGAGAGACAACAGTGTAACCTGAGCCTTCCACTTGTCATGACTTTGTCTATTTGCAACTCACACAACGATCAACAATCCTTAATGGGATTTTTCATCTGTTTTTTACATAATTGTTTTATATTTTTTCCAATTAGTTATTGAAAACCAACCACAAGACACACAATTACTATACAATGTTTTAACTTGCAATTAAAGAGAAATAAAAAAATTAAACAAAACATGATATCTATCTGAATATCTTTCTGGTCTGAATGAATTCTTGAAGATATTCTTTTAATTCCTTTAAAAAGTCATTTGTTTAGGAAAAGAAAAGAAGATACAATAATTGATATTAGTTCTGTAAGAGAGGTCCCCTGGGGGTCTAGTGGTTAGGATGCGGCACTCTCTCCGCTGCGGCCCGGGTTCGATCCCCGGTCAGGGAACCAACCCCAACCACTCTCAGTGCCGGTCCCAATCCCGGATAAATGGGGAGGGTTGCATTAGGAAGTGCATCCAGCGTAAAAACATGTGCCAAATCAAACATGCGGACGATCCGCTGTGGCGCCCCCTAATGGAAGAAGCCGAAAGAAAATTATTATAAGAGAAAGTCGATGAGAGGTTAAATTTTACTCTTTACTGGTCTGAAAGGTCTAATAATTACAATGCCATTATAAGCGACTCTGATTTGCATGATTATTACTCACCTTTAGTAATTGCAAAGGAAATTAAGCGTCCCCTGTGGTGTCCCGTTTACTCTGTACCATATTCCATTAAGAAACCGCAGTCCCGTCCACACACTGTTTGTTTGGGATTGTTCAGTCTCTATCTTATTATTATCTTATTTATTAAGTGTACCTATTGTTGCATGAGAGTTAAAGTCACTGTGCAGTTTGGACTTCGGCAAGACTCGCTATGGCAGCATAACTAAAAGGGAGAACCAGAAGGCAACACAGACATGAGGGATCTCTGGGATAAGAGACGACCCACCACACCACCATCAACAAACCTGAGTGAACACGTGAATGTGAGGGGACGACAGCGTACAAATATCCCAGTTCACCCAACACTCTATATCAATGTTTCCTCCAGATCTGAGCCTTTACCTGAGAAAAAATCTACTGATTAAAGGCTTGACTGAATAAATATGTTTTCAACCTCGACTTGAACACTGAGACTGTGTCTGAGTCCCGAACACTGATAGGAAGGCTGTTCCATAACTGTGGGGTTTATAAGAGAAAGATCTGCCCCCTGCTGTAATCTTCATTATTGGAGGAACCAACAGATAGCCAGCACCTTTTGATCTAAGTAGGCGTGGAGGATCATACTGGTGAGACTATTAAGTGCTTTATATGTCAGTAGTAGTATTTTATAATCAATGCGAGATTTGATTGGGAGCCAGTGTAGACTGATTAATACAGGGGTGATGTGGTCATATTTCCTAGATCTAGTGAGGACTCTTGCTGCTGCATTCTGAACTAACTGAAGCTTATTTATGCACTTACTCGCACACCAGACAGTAAAGCGTTACAGTAGTCTAATCTAGATGTAACAAAAGCATGAACTAGTTTTTCTGCATCCTGTAACGACATCATATTTCTAATTTTAGCAATATTTCTAAGGTGAAAGAAGGCGATCCTGATAATATTATTCACGTGAGCCTCAAAGGAAAGACTCGAGTCAATAATCACACCAAGGTCTTTGACAGCCGTACACGCTGAAACAGAAACACCATCCAGAGATGCTAGGTAATCGGAAAGTTTGCTTCTAGCTGCATGTGGTCCTAGTAAAAGTACTTCCGTCTTATCTGAGTTTAGCAGAAGAAAGTTATCGAGCATCCACTGTCTAATGTCCTTTACACACTCCTCAACATTGTTAAGCTGATCTCTCTCATCTGGCTTTGCTGAAATATATAGCTGTGTATCATCAGCATAGCAATGGAATCTAATACCATGTTTATGAATAATTTCTCCAAGAGGCAGCATATATAAAGAGAAAAGCAGAGGGCCTAAGACAGATCCTTGAGGAACACCAAACTTTACCTCAGAGAGTGTGGAGAACTCACCATTAACATCAACAAACTGATAGCGATCAGTCAAATAAGACCTGAGCCAAGAGAGAGCTGGTCCCCCTTATTCCAACAACGTTCTCAAGTCTAGCAAGTAGTATAGTGTGATCAATGGTGTCAAAAGCTGCACTAAGGTCGAGCAAAACAAGTAAGGAGACAAAACCCTGATCAGAGGCCAATAACAGGTCATTTACCACCTTAACTAGCGCCGTCTCTGTGCTATGATGAGGCCGAAATCCTGACTGATACATTTCAAAAATATTATTCATGAGTAGGTGTGAGCATAACTGCTGTGCTACAACCTTTTCCAAAATTTTGGCTATGAAGGGGAGATTTGATATTGGACTGTAGTTGGACAGCTGACATGGGTCAAGGTCAGGTTTCTTAATTAGGGGGTGGATAACTGCCAGTTTGAAGGATTTTGGTACAAAACCAGTGCTAATGGAAGAGTTTATTATTTTTAAAACAGGTTCAATTACCTCTGGAATGATCTGTTTAAAGAAACTTGTAGGCGAGGGATCGAGAATGCAGGTTGATGATTTTGATGAGGAAATTAATGAAATTAAGTCATTCTCGTGAATAGGAGTAAAACTTTGTAATTGATTGTCTGTTATATTTACACTGCTGTCTACAGGGTTACTTGTAAAATAATTTGGATTTATATTAACCGTCTGGATTTTTTGCCTGATGTTTTCAATTTTATTATTAAAAAAGTTCATGAAATCATTACTACCTAATGATGGTGTGCATGTTAGTGCAGTGCTTTTATTCCCTGTTCATTTTGCTACCGTGCTGAATAAAAATCTAGGATTATGCTTGTTATTTTCTATATGGGTGGAGAAATATGCTGATCTAGCAGCACTAAGAGATTTTCTATAAATTAGGAGGCTCTCCTTCCATTCTATTTGAAATACTGTTAATTTTGTTTGACGCCATTTATGTTCTAATTTTTGAGTAGTCTGTTTTAAGGTGCGTGTATGATCATTATACCACTGTGCTAATTTTTTATCCCTGATCATTTTGGTCTTAAGGGGAGCTACATCATCTAGGGTATAACGTAATGTTGATTCTAGGTATTCAGTGGCCCAGTCGAGCTCTGCAGGGTCAGACAGAGATCTATCTAATATCGTAATTTCTGGAAGATTGTTAATAAAACGCGCTGCTGTAGCTGACGTGAAAGCACGCTCAACACGATAACGTGGTGAAGTAGTAATGCAATGACTGAGGCAAATTTTAAACGAGATGAGATAATAGTCTGAAATAGCTTCAGACTGTGGAATTATGACTACGTTTTTTATTTTAAATCCAAATGTTAACAACAAATCGAGAGTGTGTCCACCACTATGAGTGGGTCCTATAACATTCTGATTAATTCCAACTGAATCTAGAATGGACACAACAGCTGCTCTTAAGGAGTCTTCCTGATGATCAAAATGAATGTTAAAATCACCAACAATTAATGCTTTGTCTTGTGATGAAATCTGCAAATTCTATGAGAAAATCAGAGTAGGGCCCTGGGGGTCTATAAATAATAATTAGTGGAATTGTCTGACTGGACCTGCTTTCAGACACTGAATATTTTATGCTGGTGTAAAGAACTTCAAATGTTTTACATTTGTGTTTAGTCTTTTGTGTGACGATTAGATTATTATTATAAATAGCTGCAACTCCACCTCCTCTGCCATTTAGACGGGGTTGGTGTATGTAACTATACCCAGGAGGACTCGCTTCATTTAATGCTAAATATTCATTTGGTTTAATCCACGTTTCTGTCAAACACATTATTTTAAACTCCTGGTCGGTAATAATTTCGTTTACAGTAAGCGCTTTAGACGTGAGAGATCTAATATTCAGCAATCCTATCCTTAGATCAGAGGTGCTGGCTGTGCGTTCAGTCCTCTCCTTCACCAGGGTTACCCTCTTTCAACAAATGGTAGCAAATTGTCCCCCACAGCCAGTATCATACCAGCCGTTTGCTCTCATAACAACACAATCTTCTCCTGGACTCCGATCATCAGGCTCACCAGTGTTCCACTTTGTGAATTTGAATTTAGTTCCATCAGATGTTTAGATGTGGTTCAGTTCTGTTCAGACCAAACCAAGCAATCAAAGTGATTTGTCCTGTAGATTTCACAGCTCTCTGGTGCTCCTTTTCAGTAGTGACGCTAGCCAAATGCCCATGGCACTGCCTGCAAAAAGCCTGAGCTCTAGACAATGGAAATGCTGATGAAAAATATAAGTAGTCTTTTATGATACAGGCATCCAGTTAATTCCCAGAAGAAGACATATAAAAAAGAGATTGCTATTGGGCGTCTAACCATAACACCGACCTCTAACCTTACAGCTTCCTGACACCAGCTTGACATGTTCATTTAAAGCATATGCAAAACAACACAATAGCATCATCATGAAATATGGAATTGAGTAAAAGTAGAGATAAACTAGATACAATATAACTCCAGTTAAAGTATTTGCCTAAGTGCCTTTAAATGCATTAAGTATCCAAAGTACTATGATTTATCAAGCCCCGGTATCGCCAAGCTGCCACTCTTGGGCCCTTGAGCAAGGCCCTTAACCCTCTATGCTCCGGGGGTCTCTTACGAGGAAAATATCAAGGTCCGTGACGTCGGAGTGACGTGGGGCCGCCTTCCCGTGGGCTCACCACCTGCAGGAGGGACCGTTAGGGACGGTGCTGTGAAGATTGGGCAGCAGTCGAAGGCGGGGGCCTGCTTAGACTGCTGCCCCCGCGACCCGAATTACGGATAAGCGGGAGAAAATGAATGAATGAATGAATATATATATATATATATATATATATATATATATATATATATATATATATATATATAAATGTTAAACATGCTCCTGAGGTTCCAGTGACCACTGTTCCTGCCCCTCTCCCCTCCTTGGATCTTCCCACTTCGTCCAGGTCTGCCTCTGGATAGTGTTCTCTTCGACTGGAGGCCACTCTGTGCAGCTGGAGACGGTTTCTCATCAACGCCTTGGGTGGTTCCATGAAATTCCAGGGTAAGAACGGGCGCTTTGAGGATGGATTGGACTGTAGTTAATGTCAACAGTCTGCTACATTGACTCAGGACTTCTTTTCACTTCTGATCATCATCACTGCACCACGCAACATCGTATATCTGCTATCAATGAAGATGGGTTCCCTCCTGAGTCTGTCTCCTCTCAAGGTTTCTTTCTTATGCCGTCTCGGAGAGTTTTTCCTTCACCACAGTCGCCACCAGCTCGTTCATCAGGGACAAAATTACTTATAAAGAACATATTTACTTTTAATCACCACATTATCTGTGTAAAGCTGCATGTGTGTTGCAATACAATCCAAGACCTGTTTATTAAAACAAGCTTTATTAAAACAAATAAACAAGTGTCAACAAGAGGATTTTCTGCCCAAAAAAAGAGAATTTAAGAAATATTGAAAACTAGTTTGGAATTTAGAATTGAAAAAAAAAAAAAAAAGAGTGCAGCCAGGGTGGAGTGGGTGGAGAAGAGTGGCAGGAGGGATTTGTGATAGAAGGGTATGTGCAAGAGCGAAAGAAAAGGTTGATATGACTGTGGTGAGACCTTAGGAGCTGGATGTGAAGATGCTGAGAGTTGAAGATGCTGAGATTTTCATCGAGAGTAAGGACGACGGACAGGATTAGAATTGAGTTTATTTGAGAGACCTCGCAGGTAGGACGTTTTAGGTACAAGGTGGGAAAAACACAATTGAGATGGTTTAGTCATGTGCAGAGGAGGGACACTGAATAGAAGAATGCTGAGGATGGAGCTTCCAGGCAGGGGGAAAGGAGGACAGCCAAGGAAGAGGTTCATGGATGTGGTGAGGGAAGACATGCAGGGGGTGATGGAGACAGATGATCCACAGTGACCCCTAATGGGAGCAAAATCCACATGTTCTAATGTAATTCTGAGGATTCAACTCTACCACTGTGAGTTTTATAAATCGTTTGATTAGTTAAGAGAATTTTCCAACAATGCTCCCAGCAAAGACTGGCAACCATTTCATTAAATTCTTTCAAAATAAATGCACATTTATTTTTAATGCTATCCCCAGCGTGCTGAACACAGATCAATTCATGTCTCTTGTCTCATTTTATTGACAATAAAAGCAGTACATCATGTAAATGTTAGCTTCTCTAAATGTTACTGCTGGTATTTTAACATTATACTTTATCTAGCTACTATTTTCCTTTCAATCTTTCACTGATAAAATGTTGTTAAGCCTCTGTAAAAAGAAACGCCCCACTTTTTTTCATTGGACTGGCCATCTCAAACATTTTGACACTGATTTGAATTGCTAAAGCGCAGACTCTGAGCACCTTAAAAGATGTTAACATATCCTAAGAACCACCATACACAGCAGTGTATAAAGGAGTAAAACAGAGCCGCATCAAATATATATATCAAATTTTGGTTTTGGCCGATTTGGCCATTTATTGTCATTTTTACCTTAACAACTCGTGAATGTATTCATTGATTCACACAAAGTTTGAAAGCTGTATGTAGGAGGAAATTTTGTGAGCATGTGCATGTTTGGGGTGTAAACATACACCAAGTGGTGAAGCTAAGCTTGTGTAATTGTCTCTTATTAACCATAAACATGACCAAGCTGAAATAATGCTATGGTGCACCTATTAAGGTCAAGGTCACAATTTATCTCCCCGAATACTTAAATGATGTCTTTAGGCATCTGGTGTATGTGAAATGCAGTGTAAAAAATAACTTTGACAAATCTAAACAATATTACATATTTACAGCTGCTTTGGGACAATGTCCATTATTTAAAGTGCTATATGTACAAATAAAACTATTCAATTTAATTAAACTTAATAGAACTTAACTTAATACTATCTTAAAAATCTTTGAACAAACACAAAATCTGATGTATGAAGGAGCATGCCTGTTTGGATTACTATAGAATATGTTATCATTCCTCACAAAACTTTGTATGTTAATCTACACCTTAATATGTTAATCACATTTTAAGAAGTGGCCACTGGGGGTGCTGAAGGTGCTGAAGGTGCTAATAAGCCACATAATGTTTGTGGTACAAATGTCAACAGGTGTGGAGCTAGATATTCTTTTGACAGCAATGTTTTAATGATTTTAGAACATATTTTTAGTACAAAAATAACACATTTTATAATAATTACAAAAAAAGCATTTTTACTTGTGTCTGCTGCCTCAATGTAGCACCAGGGATCTGGAGGAACGTTGTTTCATTTCACTGTGTACTGCATCAGATATATGTGGTTAAAATAAAAGTTTCTTTAATTTACAATGAACCAAAAACTGTTTGTTACATTACAGTTTAGAATTGATGATCTTGGGTTAAACACAATAAATAACATCTGAACTTAAATCACTTTTTAAAGAATGCTTCTTGATGGTGACATTCTTCTTATTCTACTCATCTGTTCAGGTAAACAAAAAACAGAAACAAAGGCCAAGTCGGTGTAGTGGTTTCTGCAGTACCTAAGAGCCTCGTCCCATGTTTTTCTCTCTCACCAAAACAAACCTTCTAGAACAAATGGTAGAGGATTGTTCTTCACAGTTTATATCATGCCATTCATTTTGTCCCATAACAACACAATCTTCTCCTGGACTCTGATTATTAGGTTCACCATTGTGCCACTTTGTGAAATTCACTTCTGCTCCATCAGTCCACTTCCAGATGTTTACATTTGGTGTTGATCGTTTCAACCCAATTCAAGCTAAAAACAATAGTTTTCCACTTTAACCATCACAGCTCTTTCACCATCTAAAAGAAGCAAAGCTTACATTTCCCTATTCAAACCTGCCAAATGCAAACTAACAACAGAAGGCCTCATGAAATTGTCATTTTACAAGTCATAGTATCAACAACTAATAGGCTTAAATGGAATTTTTCTATCTCTTTTGTTTACATAAGTTTTCTATTCTTTTTTTTTTATAGTTATCGAAAACCAACCACCAAAAACATCATCAGTATACAATGTGTTAACATACAGTTTTAGCAGAGAAATCAATAAATTGAACAAAAACATGATATCCAGTGTTGGGCAGTAACGCGTTACTTTTAAAAAATAAAGTAACTCCGTTACCGTTACCGTATTGTGTTTTACCCGTTACTTTTTTAAATGAATTAATTTGGGCTGAAGTGTAGACTACAGTCTAACTTGCTTACAGCAGCATCGCATTGTAGGATTGGTGGATAAACCACTGTAAACAGGAAGAAGATGCACTGTGGGCGTGTCTCCGTTTATTCAGGTCTGTGCGGCAATAATGGCGAGTTGAGGCGAGAGCAAGACGAGTTTCTCAAAGTGGAAATATGCTCATTATTTCACTTTAGTTGAGCATAAAGACAAAAACTTTTAAGTCAAATGTAAGTTGTGTCTTTCTGGTTCGAAGCTCGTATCTACTGCGATAAACAGCACCTTCAATCTGTTGCAGCTGCTCCAGAAACTCCATGCCTGAGGAGCTAGTAGCTATGCGCTAACCCGGTGTTCTGTTCTACATTGTTGATAGTTTTCATACTTCAGCTGTGAAAGGAACATGTTTAAGAGCTCAACACAACAGCAGAAGACTCTTTAGTGTTTGATTGGGAATATATTATTTAGCTTGTTTTGTTATTTATTTCAGAAATCCTTGTGATATATTCAGTTTGTTCTGGTCTGACTAAATAAAATAGTGTTTAGAAATTACTTTGTGTTTAAGTCAGTTTTGTGTTTGTAGACCATAACGCATAAAAGGGCATTAATGGGAACATTAAAGAAGTTTCTTTAAAAAAGTAACTAAAAAGTTACTTTTAACAGTAACACACTACTTTTTGGTGTAAATAATCAACAAAGTAACGGAGTTACTTTTTGAATGAAGTAACGAGTAACTGTAACTAGTTACTATTTTTTAGTAATGAGCACAACACTGGTGATAACTATAGATCTTCATGAATTATTGTGGAAGTTAATATAGTTATATCTTTAATAAGTCGTATGCTTAGGAAAAGAAAAGAAAAAGATACAGTTACTTACATGTACAGTCTGAAATAAAAAGTAAATGAGATGTACAATTTTATTTTCTTTGCTGGTCTTAAAGCCCTAACAATTACCATCACATTATAACCAATCCCAAGTGATTGTTTTTGCTCATCGAGTAATTGTTCTTACTCATCTTCAGTAATTGCAGAGGAAATTAAGCTCTTCATTGCAGTCTCTGTTCTCCCATCTGCTCATGTTGAGGTTGTAAGCACCACACTGGTAGGGCCTGGCTGGGCAGGAAGGCAGGGATACCAGGCTCCCCAGTGGTGTCCCATTCACATTGTACCATTGTCCATTAAGGAAACGCAATCCTGTCCACACACTGCCTGTTTGGGCTTGTTTAAACTCAGCCTTTGGCTGGTCTAGCTGTGTTTTAAAATACATAATGTTCAAGCCAATGTAATCACTCTTGCAGTAATTGAAAGCATCTTCCCATGTTTTCCTCTCCTTCACCAGGGTTACTCTCCTAGAACAAATGGTAGCAAATTGTCCCCCACAGCCAGTATCATACCAGCCATTTGCTCTCATAACAACACAATCTTCTCCTGGACTCTGATCATCAGGCTCACCGGTGTTCCACTTTGTGAAACTGAATTCTGTTCCATCAGTCCAGGTCCACATGTTTACATGTTGTTTAGTTCTGTTCAGACCAATCCAAGCTAAAAAGTTGTTCTGTCCTGTAGATTTCACAGCTTTCTGGTGCTCCTCTTCAGTAGTGACGCTAGCCAAATACCCATGAAACTGCCTGCAAAAAGCCTGAGCCCCAAACCATGGGGATGTTGATGAAAAATAAAAGTAGTCTTTTATGAGACTTACAGCCATCCCGTTAATTCCCAGGAGGAGACATATAAGCAAAAGAGATTTCATCTTTGCTGTTAGGCGTCTAATTCTGTAAACCTGTCAACTCACCACAGACTTTTGACAGACTTTTGACTCTTGACGTGTTCATTTAAAGCACATGCAAAACAGCATAATAACGTCATCGTGAATTTACAGTGTACAAGCTTGGACATATTATACACAATATATATATATTTCCAGTGTTGGGCAATAACGCGTTACTGTAACGCAGTTACTTTTGACAGTAACTAATACTGTAACGCATTACTTTTTAAATAAAGTAACTCCGTTACCGTTGCAGCAGCGACGCATTGTAGGATAAACGACTGTAAAAACGAAGAAAACGCTCTGTGGGCATGTCTCCATTTATTCAGGTCTGACAAAAACTGTTGCCAAGACAAAAACTTTTTAGTCAAATGTAAGTTGTGTCTTTCTGGTTCGAAGCTGCGATGAACAGCAACTCTAATCCGTCAAAGTTCCTCCAGGAACTTCATGCTAGCAGCTAGAAGCTAACCCGGTGTTCTGTTCTACATTGTTGATAGTTTTCATACTTCAGCTGTGAAAGGAACATGTTTAAGAGCTCAACACAACAGCTTTTATGAGCAGAAGCTACTTTAGTGTTTGATTGTGAATATATTATTTAGCTTGTTTTGTTATTTATTTCAGAAATCCTTGTGATATATTCAGTTTGTGCTGCTCTGACTTTAATAAAATAGTGTTTAAAATTACTTTGTGTTTAAGTCAGTTTTGTGTTTGTAGACCATAACGCATAAAAGGGCATTAATGGGAACATTAAAGAACGTTCTTTAAAAAAGTAACTAAAAAGTTACTTTTAACAGTAACGCATTACTTTTTGGTGTAAATAATCAACAAAGTAATTAAGTTACTTTTTGAATGACGTAACGAGTAACTGTAACTAGTTACTATTTCTTTGTTATCCAGCACAACACTCTATATTTCTTCTCCTCAAACAGTTCAATGTAAAATTACACAAGCACAAAGTGGCCCTAAATAAAATCTTTCTCAAAACCTGTAAAATCTAATGACCTTTTCATTTAAGACCAATATAATTACAATAAGATCACTGTGCATTAAAACGAGAAAACAAATTCAATTAGAAGGTCGGATATATTTTACATTTCCTTAATCTCTAACCCCCTGGAGGATTTTCATATGGTCATATTGTGCACAAATATAGTGAAGCATATTTTCCAAACCTGCTACTGCCAAGATCTTCTCTGCTAAAAAAAAAACATATACTATATATTCATCCACATATCACAATCTTCTTGTATTATGAAACAGTATTTGGGTTTGAAATGCAAAAGACACCACAAGACACGAAATAGCGCCACCACTAAACCTACGGTGTATTATACAGTACAATGTGCAAGAGAAAACTGAATACAGGTGTGTACTTTTAAGTAAACATCAAATGTGAACACAAATGTTGTGCAAAACAGCAACAGCAACAGTCAAATGGATGTGCAAACAAATTTAAACAGTTGTGTAATAATAAAATAATATAATATGGGTGTTGCTGAAGACATGGATGTGTGGAATGAGTATTGAGTGTGTGTTGAGTTCAGATTTGTAGCAGTTCAGTACATACAGTTGAGTGTGTGTGTGTGTGTGTGTGTGTGTGTGTGTGTGTGTGTGTGTGTGTGTGTGTGTGTGTTCAGTTCAGTTCTGTGTGTTGGCTGATGGCTTGAGGTAAAAAAAAAACTTTTGCATATTCTGGATGTGAAGCCCAAATGCTTCAAAACCGCTACTCTAATGGCAGGTGTAATGACGGGTGTGTGTGGTCGTCCACAATACTGTTAGCTTTGCGGATGCAGCGTGTGGTGTAAATGTCTGTAATAGAGGGGAGAGAGACTCTGATGATCTTCTCAGCTGTCCTCACGATACTCTGAATGGTCTTGCGATCCGAGACGGTGCAGTTCCCAAACCAGGCAGTGATGCAGCTACTCAAGATGCTGTCAATTGTCCCTCTGTCGAACATTGTCAGGATAGGGGGGAGGGAGATGAGCTTTCCTCAGTCTTCTCATGAAGTAAAGGTGCTGCTGGGCTTTCTTGGTGAAGGAGCTTGTGTTGAGTGACCAGGTGAAGTTTTTCGCCAGATGAACACCAAGGAATTTGATGCTCTTGACGATCTCCATGGAGGATCCATCGATGAGCAGTGGAGAATGGCTGCTCTGTGCTCTCCTAAAGTCAACAAACATCTCTTTGGTTTTGTCAACGTTTAGAAACTGGTTGTTGGCTCCACACCAGGCTGTTAACTGTTGCACCTCCCTTCTGTTTGCTGACTCGTCGTTCTTGCTGATGAGATTCACCACAGTCATGTCATCTGTCATTTTAAACAATTAGCATTAAGGTATCATAACAAAGCTTGATATATACTTGAATGTATTGTTTCTTTGTGATTGTTTATAACTTGAAAAGCACTGGCGACTGGAGTTATTTTGATGTGTGTTGGACCCAGCAGAACGCCATTTGAGTCATCATTAGTGTATTATTATTAGTAGTAGTTGTAGTAGTAGTTGTAGTAGTAGTTGTAGTAAAGGGACTGAATGTAAGTAAAAATCCTATTTGTATGCCACCTTTTCGAAATTCTTTTATTTCTTTAAGTTTAATAATTTTTTTCAATTACTATTATTATTATTTGTTGTTGTTTTAACCTTGTCAAAATTTTATAAGGAAAGGCTAAATGGTTGCAACATCCCCTTATAATCCAGACACAAAGGGACCCACCGAGACCTAATGATAACACAATGGCACAAGGTTTTACTTTATAGTCCATATCTCATTAAATACACCGACAACAAATAAAAATCCGAAGACGATCCAGCAGGCTGAGCTACATCACTGTCTAGACCATTATCCCTTGCTGTACCATCAGAGGCCCGGGCAGCCCAACCTAATACAACATCAGATTCACCTCCTTGATGCTGGTCTTGGGAGTTATTACACCCTCTAAAAGTGAGTTGAGAAGCCAATTGTTATCACCCAGAAGAAAGATGACACTCTGCACATCTGTATTGACTTCAGAATGAATGGCAAATCGAGATTAGATTTTTACCCAATGCCATTTACTGATGACCTTCTGGAAGGGGCAGGCTCTGCCAAATACACTACAACCTTAGATATTTGCAAAGGGTATAGGGGAATTCCCCTGGAGAAAGCATCCAAACATTTACATTTACATTCATGGCATTTGGCAGTCGCCCTCACCCAGAGCGACTTACAACTGAGCAGGGGAGGGTTAAGGGCCTTGGCTCACAGGCCCAGCAGTGGCAGCTTGATGGTGGTGGGATTTCCGATCCAAAGTCTAATGCCTTAAAATCTGAGCTACCACCACTTTGTAAAAAAAACCCAAAAAAAAAAAACATTTCCGTATGCCACCAGGGCTAATTTCTCCTGGTACAACCTGTTTGAGGGAATATCCAGGTATGTGGCCAAATGCATATTTAATATATAGATATATATTTATATTATTACCCACAGTACAGAGTTATTTATTCCACTGTTAATAACAACGTTATTTTAAAATTTTGCTATCAAGAAAATAAATTTATTACTGCTAAATCTATTGTGTGTGCATATTTCTCTCGGGGAACTTATCCTTTGTCAATTTTGCTGCAATGTATATAGAATAAATATCTAGAATTGTCTATCTAGAGGCCTTCATAGCACATCTGTAGCTCTTCTTCTCTGCTTCAAATGCTACCAATTTAAAAAAAAAGGTGTGAGAGGGATCACCTTGTGTTTTTACTGTGGTGCTGCTTATCACCTGCTTTGCCAGTGTACGCTTTGCAACCAGAGACACTGTCCAGATTGGTGATCAAAGTTCTGCATCACAAAAATAAAACCTTCCCAGTTTTTTCTCACTATAATTTTACAGTAAATATACTTTTACTGATGGCAACTAAGATACCTGTGACAAGACTAGACAAATCCACACATTCACTGCCTGTTACCTGGAAAATGTAAGTCCAATATTAGAGGACATTGTCACTCATTGCACCAAACTGCTCTTCCTCCAAGATGGTGTTGTTCACCACATGTTTGTTCATTAATGGTTTAAGAATAATGTCCTTGATTCTAGGTCTTCCCTGTCTAGAAGAACTAAAACCACCATTTCATGGCCAGATTATGTTGATTTGTTCTCCCTTTTGAGGTGTCACCCATATGAGGATGGGTTCCCCTTTGAGTCTGGTTCCTCTCAAGGTTTCTTCCTCATATCATCTAAGGGAGTTTTTCCTTGCCACTGTCGCCACGGCTGCTCATCAGGGACAAACGCACACCATTCACCTTCACTGTTGTTTTCTGTAAAGCTGCTTTGAGACAATGTCTGTTGTGAAAAGCGCTATACAAATAAACTTGACTTGACTTGACTTGACCTTTTGTGCCAAGCATGTAGACCACATATGTAAAATATTGCAAATGCTGAAGCATCAGTTATATATAAAATATAAATTCAAACAGCATTTCAGTTTTTTCCAAATAAAACGTCATAGTTTTCCTGTTATAATAGGAATAATTTTGGCTTTGGCTCTGTTCAGTTTGCCTATTTATTTGTTTACCTCCTGGTTCCCTTTCAGGAACCTGAGCTGCGGCGCAACGCTTTGGGAACGCTTCCACGTTGTTCACGCTCTGAATCGGTAGTATTTGGCAGAAATTTAAGTAAAGGTTTGCCGAGCTTAGCCGGATAACAAAGAGATAAAATCACTCTTTATCACTTCCTCCTTACTAATCCTATCCACTTCCTGCTTCGCCATCTCTACACCATTCAACCTTCTTTCTCTCTCATTTTCCTTAGCTGCTCAAAATACTCTCTCCATCTTCTCAACACTCTCCTCACTATAGTCAACACATTTCCATCTCCATCCTTTATTGCTCTAACTTGCAGTACATCCTTCCCAGCTCGGTCCCTCTGCCTGGCCAATCGGTATAAATCCTTTTCTCCTTCCTTAGTGTCCAACCTCTTATACAGCTCCTCGTATGCCTTTTCCTTGGCTTTCGCCACATCCCTCTTTCCCTGCTGCCGCTTCTCCTTGTACTCCTGCCTACTTTTCTCATCACTCTGTCTATCCCAATTAAGGTTGGAGAAACAGAATTGGGATTGACGGAGTGATGGGAAAAGTAGATGCAGCAGCATCCTGCTCATCCAGCACCTCTTCACCACCACTGAGCTCCTGTCTGACCTCTTCCCTGAATCTTACACTACAGTCTTCCTCCTTCAGTTTCCACCATCTTATGCTGTCTAGCTACACTGTCCCCTGCCAAAACTTTACAGTCTCCAATCACCTTCAGGTTGCATCTCCTACATAGAACATAGTCCACCTGTGTACTATGTACACAGTAATAAGTACCGTAATTTCCGGACTATTAAGCTCACTCATATAAAAGCCGCACCCTCTGAATTGTACAAATATTTTTATTTTTAACATAAATAAGCCGCACCTGTCTATAACTGTCTACACTAATGAACTTTACACAGGCTTTAACGAAAGACACATTCCTTTAGGAGCATAGCGGTATTTTGGGAATAGCCTGCCACTGCATTTTTCCGCTATTACTGCATGTGTGCAAGACGAGGATTATGTCCTTATGATTTTCTGATGCTCATTTCAAAGTTTCTTTGACTAACCCGTAACGCTGTTGCCAAGAAAAATAAAAAAGCACGAGTTTTGGAAACCTGTCTGTGCTTATATGATTTCTGTTGTAACTGGAGTTAGCGAGCTCTCCCTTCACCCAGACTCAACGCGTTACAACGGCTTGTATCTAAACAGTAGCCGACCAAGAAAGTCATTGTTCACAGTGTTCCTGCTTCCTTTCAAAACTATTTCTCTCAAGAGTTTATATTTTGGCATCGTTGTGCGTTTAAAAAAAAAGTTTTTTCTCCCGATGCTGTGCAGCTCAGAACACAGGTGAGGTGCGTTTTTTTCATTTCCGTTCGGAAATTTAATTGGTCTAATGTTATGTCGCTCAGTTTTTTGGCTTGAAGTTTGTGAGCCCGGAAAAAACCCAGGAAAAATTCATAGATAAGCCACTTCGTTGTTTAAGCCACGGGGTTCAAAACGTGGGAAAAAAATACGGTATTCATATACATCAATATGTATACTCTTACTGTACAATTCCTTCAGGATCACCCCACACCAATTCTAGGTGAGATGTGGATCACAGAAATTCTTGGTAGCTGGAAAAACTGGTGTAATAGTGTTCCTAAGGACAGGGTGTAGAATAGAACTATAGAAGACATTTCTGTAAACTAGATAAGTTTCTTTCGGCTTCTCCCGTTAGGGGTCGCCAAAGCGGATTCTCCACATGTTGATTTGGCACATGTTTTACGCTGGATGCCCTTCCTAACGCAACCCTCTCCAATTTATCCGGGTTTGGGACCGGCACTGAGAGTGGCTGGGGATGGTTCCCTGACCGGGAATCGAACCCGGGTCGCAGCGGTGAGAGCGCTGCATCTTAACCACTAGACCACCAGGGGACCTCCACATTTCTGTAAACTAATTTAGCTAATTTGATGTGGTTTGGCTTAGAAAGCAATTAAGCCCTTTTTGGAAGACATTTGTGTTAACCATCTTTGAGAGGAGAAATATTAAAACATAAATAAAAAATAGGCAAAAATGTCATGTTTTAAATGCCCTTGAGTACTTTTACGGCATTTTTGGCAGATGCTCTTATCCAGAGCCACTTATCGCATTCATACAACTGAACACATATAAGAGCCTTGCTCAGGGGCCCAGAAGTGGTGTGGCTGTCAAATGACAAAGTCAAATGACTTAACCAGTAATCTACCACCCCCCTGTACTTTCTGCTGAGCATGCTGTAGCTTCACATGTCCTTAGCAGTGGTGGGTTTGAGATCGTCAGTGGGCCTGCAACATGCAAAATGTCATTGATTATCTTCCCAAAGAGGCTCCCTCAGATAGCATCGAGATTTTGTTATCACATGACATGGTTAACCCCCAAGAATCCACTCTTTGATTGAAATGGGACTATGTATGCTGAGTCTTAAAGTCTTCAAAGTCTTCATAGGGACTAGAAAAGCAGAAATCAAACACTTAACTCATCAATATGAATGGCGATACGTAGACTTAAATAGAAACCGTGTTGATGATTCCACAAGGGTGCACAGTAAAGCTTGTTATGCCAAACAGTCAAGACCCACAGTTCTTACTTACTTACAAGCTGAATCAGAGTGGCCAGCTCTGCCATCCTTTAAAACCTCTAATGATGAAGTGGAAAGTAGAACCAGTGTAGTTTAGGTTAGGTCAACTTTATTATCCCCGAGGGGCAATTTGTTTCACAGCCAGCAGAATCCAAACAATCCCAAACACACTCAACAAACAGTACAGGTACAGAGAGAGGAAAAAACAAAAAACTAATTATTTGAAGTATTTAAAAACCCAATAGCAACTGGTACAAAAGATTTTTTCAATCTATTTGTCCTGCAAAGCGGTAAAAAATATCTACGTGAAGAAGGTAACAACATAAAAAGATTCTGCAAGGGATGGCTGGACTCTCTTAACATTAACTCGGCCTTCCTCAGAGTCCTTGCTTTATACACACTGTTTAAATCCACCAGGTTGGTGCCGACAATCTTACCACACACTTTAACAATACCCTGAAGTCTGTTTCTATTTTTCAGATTAAGCGATCCATACCAACACACAAATGTAAAAGTAATAACTGACTCAATAAAACAAGAATAAAACATTTTCATAAAAGTGTATTCTATGATGTCACACAAACATTATATTCCTTAGATCCAAGTAACAAAATTTCTGGACTATAAACCGCTAATTTTTCCCACGCTTTGAACCTCGCGGCATAAACAATGAAGCAGCTAACCCCTTTAGCCACTGCTCGCAACCTTGGGGTAACTATGGACAATAAACTGTCCTTCTTCCCACATGTCGCTAATGTGGCACGTTCCTATCGATTTCTTCTCTACAACAGCCGAAGGTTTCGATTATTTCTGTTCACACAGGCTGCTCAGGTGCTTGTTCAGTCTCTTGTCATTTCAAAACTATACTACTGCAGCTCTCTGCAGCTCTCTGCTGGCAGGTCTTCCCCTGGAGCGGAACGGAGCTCTCGGAGGTGGGGGAGAAATAGTGAAGATCCGCTGTAAGAATCCCGAGTTCCCTGGTGAGAAGCCTCCAGTCACGCTCCACAACCCACTGGCCAGAGAGAGGGATTCTCCAGACAATAGAGAAATAATGAAAGTGATCTTGGCCCTCTCCGTCGGGTAGAAGGACGAATTCGACTCCATATAACCCTCAACGCTCTGTAAAAACACGACCGAGAAACGGCTCCGAGTTTCCGGGTTTTCCCGGGGGAGAAGCTTGGCCGTCGCTTGATCGCGGTGGAGTGAATCCTACCTCCTAGATTCGGTTTGCGCCGGGACCACGGCGGGTTATCCGACCAATTTATCTGTTTCTTTATTTTCTTCTTTGTCCTTATATTCCTTTTCAGGGGTCGGTTATTCTGTAATGCGAGAAGCTGAGGCGGAAGCCGAAGTAAACCAAAACAACGTTTAATCACAGATCCCAGGCAATGCCAACACAAACACCCGCAAAATGTAATATCCAGTGGTGTGCTGGAGCGTGGCCCACAGAGTCCCGAACCGCATGCAAGGCGGGTCGTGAGGATAAATCCAAAGGTGCGCGAAGGGAAGCGCGGAGCTGAGCGAAATAGGGAAGCATAACGCGAAAGCAAACGCAAACGAAGGGAAACACACACATGTACAAACAATATCCGACGAGGAGTGTGTGTGAAGCGAGTGACTATATAGGCGGTGTGATGAGTGTGTAAACAAGCCTCAGGTGTTCTCCATAAAGCCCAATTGTGAGCAGCTCCATGTGGGCGGGGCACGCATGAGAGGACAAAGGGGATATAAAACAAAAAAACAGGCAAGATATTCTTTTGACAGCAATTGTTTTTATTATTTTATATAGTAAATAATTAACAATACAATAAAGCACTGTTGCTTGAAAGTATCTCCAGCCTCAAGATCAATGCCAAAGTCATGTTAGAAACTATGCATGTCATATTCCCCATTCAAATCTGTCAAGGGCAAGCTAACATTTTCCGACCGGATGAGGATGTTTGCACATCACCTTGCCCTCTGCATGATTCATTTTACTAGGTTTTGCATTCATTTTGGAATGTGCTTCTTGAATAAATAAAAAGACTGTTTTTTACAGCAGTTACATCCATTCATGCAATTCATTACATTTACCTTATTCACATAAACATATAAGAGAAATATATATAATGAAAACAAAAATGCTCTAATTTACACACAATGAGCTGAAAACTATTGTTAAATGACATATTAAACATGATACATTATATTTAACATACTACATAATATTTAGCTCTGAATAAATTCTAGAAGAATGTTTTCTTGAAGGTGATTCTCTTCCTATTCCACTAGAATGCCATCTGTTTAGGGAAATAAGAAGGATGCAGTTGTTGAAATGTCAAAATGAAGGACCAAGTGAATGTCACGTATGCTTCTGTTGTTTTTAGTGCAGGTCCTAAAGTTCCAGCAGTTATCTTGCAATTACAGCATTAATATTCAAACATTTACAATCCAGATTTTCTATGTTTATTACTCACCCTCAGTGATAGCAGAGAAAACTAAGTTTCTCGTTGCAGTCTCTGTTCTCCCAGACAAATGTGTTGAAGTTGTACGCACCACAGCGATAGGGCCAGACTGGGCATGAAGGCAGTGAGACCAGGTTTCCCAGTGGCATCCTGTTCACCCACAACCATTGTCCATTAAGAAAACGCAGTCCTGTCCACACACTGGCTGTTTGGGCTTGTTGAGTCTCGATCTTAAGCAGGTTTAGCTGTGCTTCAGAATCCACAAAGACCAAGTCAGTGTAGTGGTTTCTGCAGTGCATCAGAGCCTCGTCCCATGTTTTTTGCTCCTTCACCAATGTGAATCTTCTGGAACAAATGAAAGCAAATTCTCTCCCACAGGAAGTATCACACCAACCAAAATCTTTCATGATCACACAGTTTTCTCCTGAATATAGATCATTGGGTTCACCAGTAACCCACTTTGTGAAATTTGGTTGTGTTCCATCACTCCACTTCCAGATGTTAACATGCGCTGCAATTCTGCTTATCCCAATCCATACTGTAAATCTTGTCTGTCCTATAACCGTAAAAGCTCTTTGGTTTTCCTCTTCAGTGGTGATACAAGCCAAATCCCCATAGTTCTGCCTGCAATAGGCCTGAGCTGTGGGCAATGGCAGTATCTGTGAAATATAGGTGTATTCTCTAATCAGACTCGCAGCCATCCCGAAAAGTCCCAGCAGGAGATAAATACAACAGAAACGTTTCATTTTGGCTGGCGTGCATTACTTGCACATCTGCCAACACAGCTTACAACTTTTGGACACTGACCAAATTTGTTTAAAGCACATGCAAAACAACGTATTCTCGTCATCGACAATTCACCAAATCTCTAAATGTTGTAGGTTTGAACAGCATCACACTTGAACCTGTAATATGCATAGGTTTCATATTGACCAGAATAAATGCAGGGTAAGAATGACAATAAATGCTTAAAACTGTATACATCTTTTAAACTAGAAGACAGCTGCACTTTATTTAGATAAACATACATTATTGTTTTTATTGATTTTTAAAATCAAGTCGAGTCGAATGTCCTTGTAATGTTCTGCACAAACCTCAATAAGAAAAAAAATGCTTAAGATAAAAAAATTATGGACGGATGTATGATTATATGACAAATTGGTTTCCTAAACCCTTTGTAGATTCTGTAGTTCTCTAGTCAAAGATCTAAGACTTTTTCTATATACACAAAAGGCCTATTTCTCTCAAATATTGTTCACAAACAACAATCACAGACATTTACACCACACACTGCATCCACAAAGCCAACAGCATTGTGCATGACCCCAACACACCCCTCACACACACCCCTCACACACACCCCTGTCACACACACACCCCCGTCACACACACTCTTCACCCTCCTGCCACCCAGACTGTAAAACAGTTCCTTTCTCCCAAGCCATCAGGCTTCTCAACACAGAACTGAACTGAAACTCACACACACACACTCAATTGTGTGACTGATCTGTACAACCCGGACTCAAACACACAATTATACTCACTTCACACATTCATACCCATATTATATCACCTCATTACTACAAACTGTTTACATGCGTTTTTTGCACATCTTTTCGACTGCTGCTATTGTTTTTTTGCACAAACCATTTTGTTTCGATTTTGTTTAATTACATGTTTACTCCTGTACTCAGTTCGCTTTTACACACCGCACTGTGTAATATACAACAGGTTTACTGGCGGCGCTGTTTTGTGTTTTGTGTATTTGTCCTACACTGTCTTGTGTTGTCTTACACTGTCTTGTGTTGTTTTTGCACTGTGTGTCTTGCACTGTTTGCACCAGGGAGCACACGATGGACTTTATGTGGCGGGGACACGTCCTTAACTCTGTGTTTTTTGGTATGTAGCTTTATGTTGTTAAAAGGAGCGCCAGAGTTCTGGAGGAACGTTGTTTCATTTCACTGTGTAATGCATCAGATATTTATAGTTGAAATGACAATAAAAGCTTCTTGACTTGACTTGACTAAATGACTTGTGCTTCAGACTCAGGCTTTACATCATGAGTGCATCTTGTTTCACGTTACTGTCTTGATAAAACACCCTGTACAGTACTGCTTTCCATGGGACAAACTGCACAACTGCAGTATTACTGGGTTAAATAGCGCAAAAGCAAAAAACATGGTCTAAACACTTTAGGCATCACTGTTGCCCTGCTCCCTAAGTTATTTATGGCCCCCATGTCCATTAAAGCCCTCAATAACCATGTTCACATATGGTGCCATCTGTTTATGCTGACGTCATGCTAATCTGATATATAGTTTAAAAAATATTTGAAAAAAACAAATCCAGATTTTAAGAGCCACACATCCTCTCACCCGAATGTATTCATTTCCTACTAAATAGTAATAGTAATGAAGGAATATGTTCAGGTTTGCCCTTCAACAGTCATATCTGGCGGTTCTACTCATTTGTTTTTGACAAGAATTTTCTTTGTAAAAACTAATTAAAGTTATTTGCTTTGTTGCAAATATGCTGAATGGAAAGCTCAATACGCTCCTCTTGAACACAGCTGCAGAGATTTTCTGGCACATCCTATAACTGCTTTACCACATTGCTCTCATATTAAAGCACTTAGCAAGACCAAAAAAGAAAAATAAAGCTACAAATACCGAGCTGAAGGAAACAAAAGTGTTCAGTTCTAATGAAATCTGGAATAGTTTTATGATGGTACCAGGGGCATCCCACAGTCACGAAGGTGGAATATTCCAAATCATAGAATGGGTTTTTTATCCACTTATAGCAGAAGAGAATACAATTTTAAAGAATACAGATGGACGTTTTATCATAATGGTACAGTATAGTATTTTATCATATGCATTTGATTTGTCATCGTTGGCCACAGCATGGCCAACTTTGTCCCACAGGTGCCACAGGTGATTAATCATCTCTGTTTAACATACTATACATGAGAAGACAGTTGAAAAGGAGACAGATCTTAATTTATTATTTATTATATATAATTCTATCTTGTATATGGATTACCACTTTTCTTCAGATCTACAGACGCAGTAGATTCAGAGCTATTTGAGTGAATTAGGCTCTGCTTTGCATTAATTCAAAGGAATGTGAAGGCGGTTTTTTTTTTTATAAAAAAAACTCCACTGACAGGGTGATCAAGGGTTGATGTTGATTTTGTGCAAATCTACTAAAAATCAATATTATGTCAAACATAGCTTTTGCATATTACTAGTAAAAACATAAAAATACATACCCAAAGTATAAGAAGTAAAAAATTAGCTTTTGTATTTTTGTATTTTTTTTATTTTTTATTTACAGTTACACAGGTACCAACCCCAGCTATTAGGGTTGCACAAGCCAGTGCACTCTAAGTGCCGGTCCCAAGCCCGGATTATTGAGGAGGGTTGCATTAGGAAGGGCATCCAGCGTAAAAACATGTGCCAAATTAAACATGCGGATCATGAATACGGATGATCCGCTGTGGCGACCCTTAATGGGAGAAGCCGAAAGAAAGTTTATTCACAGTTACACAGGTGATAGAGAAAACAAAGGCAAAACAAAGAAAACCAATTGAACTCAAAAGAAAAAAGAAAGAAATTAAGAAAGAAATTAAGAAAGAAAGAAAGAAAGAAAGAAAGAAAGAAAGAAAGAAAGAAAGAAAGAAAGAAAGAAAAACTTGCTTCAAAGTCAACATAAACAAACAAAAAAAAGACATCTGCCTTAATCTTTCATCAGCCTGATAAGAGATCGACCATGTTTATAACTTCTAGGTCTGGATGTTTGTTGTAGGATGTTAACTGAAGGTGACATTCTTCTTGTTTCAGTAGTAGTGAACCTTCTGTTCAGGAGGAGAAAATACATTTAGCTTTTTATTGTTCATGCTGAAAGTGTAAGCAAAGGAAAAAGGAAAATTGGTCTACTTCTTTCGGCCTCTCCCATTAGGGGGCGCCACAGCGGATCATCCGTCTCCATACCCCCCTGTCTTCTACATCTGCCTCTTTTAACCCAACTACCTGCATGTCTTCCCTCACCAAATCCATAAACCTCCTCCTTGGTCTTCCTCTTTTCCTCCTTGGTCTTCCTGGTGGCTCCATCCTCAGCATTCTCCTACTGATATACCCCATGTCCCTCCTCTGCACATGTCCAAACCATCTCAATCTCACCTCCCTCACCTTGTCTCCAAAACGTCCTACATGCGCTGCCCTCTAATAAACTCGTTTCTAATCCTGTTAATTTTATTATTTGTTTTGCCTGTAGGTTCTCCTTCTGCTGCACATCAAATCAGTTCATGCTAAGCATCGACCAAAATATTAACTCTAATTTCTACATTTATCTCAGCAATGTGCCAGATTGACAGTTACTACTGTTTTAACAATTGCTGTCTTTTAGAATTGGGCTCTACTCTAGAGTTCATGCAAAAGTATGTGTTAAACCATTTCTTTGACATGAAATTGGGTTAAAACCATACAGTAAGGTCTCACTTGTAATAATTAATGAATTGATCGATGTGAGCAACTAAGTTAGTCATTAAATTCTCTTTGTGTCTTTTTTTTTAGCATAAACCCAGAGAAGGGTACCAAAGCTGAATTGATAAAAAACAAGAAACAGCTAACAGTGAACCCCTGAAAGGTCCTGACACTCATAGCAGACCTGGCTGATCATGAATGGAGAGTAAATTAAAGCTGGACAAAAAAAAAAAAAAACCTTCCTGTCTCCCCTCTCTCTCTCTCTCTCTCTCTCTCTCTCTCTCTCTCTCTCTCTGTCGAGTTAAACATGCTCCTGAGGTTCCAGTGACCACTGTTCCTGCCCCTCTCCCCTCAAGATCTTCAAACTTCGTCCAGGTCTGCCTCTGGATAGTGTTCTCTTCGACTGGAGGAAACTCTGTGCAGCTTGGGACGGTTTCTCATCAACGCCTTGGGTGGTTCCATGAAATTCCAGAGTAAGAACGGGAGCTTTGAGGATGGATTGGACTGTAGTTAATGTCAACAGTCTGCTACATTGACTCAGGACTACATTTCACTTCTGATCATCATCACTGCACCCCGCAACATCGTATATCTGCTATCAATGGACATTCGGTGTAACCCAGATGAGGATGGGTTCCCTCTCGAGTCTGGTTCCTCTCAAGGTTTCTTCCTTATGCCGTCTCGAGGAGTTTTTCCTTCACCGCAGTCGCCACCATCAGGTTCATCAGGGACAAACTTACTTAAAAAGAACATCTTCACTTTTAATCACCACATTATCTGTGTAAAGCTGCTTTGAGACAATGTTCATTTTTAAAAGCGCTACACAGATAAAAATGAATTGAATTGAATTAAATTCCTATCATGTATTAAAGGGGGATTTACTCAGCCACAGGCCATCCAGGATGCACAGGATGCATGTGAATAGACATCAACAACAACAAAAACAGCTGATGAAGAAAGAAGGTTTTGATCATATTGGAAGGCATGTGGACTTGAGCATTTTAAAAGATATATTTTATATCTGAGAAAGTCGTATGGTTGTCCTTTTCCTTTCCTTTTAATTTATACATCCTTACAGAAAGTGTGGTCTGTACAAGTTGATATTGTTATTGGTATTATTTAAGGGTGTAATACGGTGGAGGAGAGGTGCAAAACACATTAACAAACCCGAAAACACAACGACAAGTCAGACAAACCGGAAAAGGTAGGTAGTTGGTGAATGGAAACTTACTGATCATTGGACGAGACACCTGCCATTCACCTGTATATCCAGGAAGTATGAAATCTTATAACTTTGTTTCTTGTACATGTGTAAAGTTCTCCTTTTACTTTCAACTTTTTTTTTTATTATTTCGAATTAGTGCACCTTCAAATAAAAAAAATAACAGAAGTAAACATTGGCAAGCAAGGAGAAACTGAAATTAATTAAAAGCTACTTTGAGGAAGGAGTTTCATATGCAGTGATGTTGGAGATACTGCAGTATATCATCACATAAATATTAGTTTCTACACTTTTATACATACGTTCCATCTTCCTCCTGCAGCAGACTGTTACTTCAGACGCTTTATGGTCTGATATCCAGTTATGGATATCAGACCATAAAGTGTAATGTGTAACTTGTAATGAACAATAACAAAGACGACTTTCTTGTCAATAAAATATTTCTAATTAGAAAATTTTATATACAAAATCGAAATACTTAATAGTGAAACCAACAGGGTTTTTTTTTTGCAATTTATAATGAGTTTATTTCTTTCACAAAAGCCCTTAAAGAGATTTTTTTTAAATGCAATGAATCGTTTGTCCTTTATAGAAAAATATGATTTACTGAATAAACCATAGCCCTGGTTTTTTTTACTTTTTTTACTTGAATTTTATTATTATTATTATTATTATTATTATTATTATTATTATTATTATTATTATAAATTGTATTTATTTATCTATTTTTTCCCTCTTTCCCGTAAATATATGTGTATATATTTGTCTTTTTATGCACCTGTTCTGTGGATTGTAATGTAAATTGTACTTGTAATTTCCATGTTGTTTGTATATGGTTAATTGTTTAATAAAAACATAAATAAATAAATACATTTTAAAAAAGAAAAAAAGACTGTTGTACTTCCTGTATATTTTGAATGACAGGTGTCTCGTCCAATGATCGGTAAGTTTCCATTCACAAACTATACCTACTTTTTTCGGTTGTCGTTTGAATTGTCTTTGTGTTTTTGGATTTGTTAATGTGTTTCGTGCAACAATTCAGACAAACCGGAAAAGGTAGGTATAGTTTGTGAATGGAAACTTACAGATAATTAAACAAGACACCTGTCAGTCAAGATATACAGGTGAATGACAGGTGTCTCGTCCAATGATCGTTAAGTTTTCATTCACCCACTACCTACCTTTTCCGGTTTGTCTGAATTGTCTTTGTGTTTTCGGATTTGTTAATTTGTTTTCGGATTTGTTAATGTGTTTTGCACTTCTCGGCCACCGTAGTGTAAGGATCAAAAAAAACTTTAGCTTTTTATACCATTTAAGTATACAATAAACGGATGGTCATTTCTGGGAACCACAACTGCCAGTATTTTACTGTAAATTTTACAGTTGCTTTAAAGATTTACTGTAACATAAAGAATAGTTCAGCTGTATTTTTTATGGTGTATTTCTGGCTCTTCATGCCAGTTTTTTACAGTAAATGTTACAGTTCTCTCATTAATTTGCCGTAACCTTAGGAACAGTTTCTTTTTTTTTTACAGTAGAATTGTGGCAACCAACAACAGTTTTTTTTACTGGAAATTGTAATGTGTATTGATTGGACACAATTTGGAAATGCACATACCTCTAAAAACCATTCCAAAAAGCATCATGCTGTGGGGGTGTTTTTCTGCAGCAGGGACTTTGCAATTGGTCGGGGTTGAGGGAAAGCCAAATGAAGCGAAGTACTAAGATATCCTCAATAAAAGCCTGTTTCACAGCATTCAGGACCTCAGTCTCGGTTGATGGTTCACCTTCAAATATGAAAACAACCCGAAGCACACAACCAAAACAACACAGGAGTGGCTTAGGGACAACTTCTTGAGTGGCCCTGAACCTTATTCAACACCAGAAAGAGGTTGTCCTCTAATGGTTCCCATCTAACCTGTCCCAGCTCTAGAAGATTTGCCATGAGAAATTGCAGAAAATACTCCAGTCAAGGCTTGTTGCATTGTGTTATACCCAAAAAGACTCAAGGCTGTAATTGTGTATACAGTATAAAGGTATATATTCAGTATGTATTATTATATAGCGGAAAGTACCTGTGCTTCGCTACGGAAGGAAGAACGCTAAGCAATATGGCAATAAGCAGTAAGCACTGAGCAGGACTGGATGATCAGAGATCAGAACGTAACGTCAACAAATAACGTACTACCCCTTTGTAGTACCGATACAGGGCAAACTACTTTGAAAATAATTTTTATCGTGCATCTAACATCTAATAAGAAACAATGTACTAAGTTTCATTAGGATCCGTAATGTTATTTCGAAGAGTTTACAATGCGTGAGAAATCGCGTTTTTCGCGAGTTAGCCGCGATCCAGGGCGAATTTTTCAAAACCCTTTCTTAGTGAGCACCTAAGACCCAAGAGGAAGGTATGTTCCAAATTTCATTGCAATCCGTTCAGTGGTTTTTGAGATTTCGTGATGAGTGAGTGAGTCAGTCAGTGGTATTTGAGTGGTATTTATATATATATAGATTGTACACTGTTTAATGTCTGAATGTTATCTAATATTAAAGTACAGTACACATAAATAATTGGAAATCAAAAGGAATTATGGAATTGTTTTGTTTAACACAATTTTATGACAATTATCTCTTTTTTTATATTTAATGCAGAAAATTCTTCCCATCATTACCACAGGAGTGCTAACAGATGTGTTGCACTTAAAAGTATAACAATGAGTATGAACACACCCCTGATTTCACACCGGATCTTAGAATTCTCTCCTTCAGATGGTTAGAGCGATTGGAGTTGTTAAGTGTCTGCTGTTTTTTTTTCTACCGCTCTCAGGTCCCCTGGTGGTCCAGTAGTTAGGATGCGGCGCTCTCACCGCTGCGGCCCAGGTTCGATCCCCGGTCAGGGAACCAACCCCAGCCATTTGGATTGCACAAGCCTTAGTGCCGGTCCCAAGCCCGGATAAATGGGAAGGGTTGCGTTAGGAAGAGCATCCAGCATAAAAACATGTGCCAAATCAAACATGCGGATGATTCGCATGATGCGGGCGACCCCTAATGGGAGAAGCCAAAAGAAAGTTTCTCCCCCTCCCCCCCCTGGTGTCTTCAGCTTTTTACTGTCTATAGTTGGAGCCACCTGGTAATTAAAATGGAGGCCTGGAAAAAAGAGGACCAATGATGAGCAAGAGCCTGACCAGAGTAGGTGGAGCCTTCCGTTCAAAAGCAGCTCCTGAAGTCCCCCAGAGGAGGGGGAATGAAAGAAGAAGAGAGTTGCTAGTTGGTGGTTGCTAGTTGGTGGTTGCTAGTTGGTGGTTGCTAGTTGGTGGTTGCTAGTTGGTGGTTGCTAGTTGGTGGTTGCTAGTTGGTGGTTGCTAGTTGGTGGTTGCTAGTTGGTGGTTGCTAGTTGGTTGCGTTATACTAGCTCACCTGGCTTAGGAACAGGTAAAAATGTGCATGCACCTACATTCCACCATGTAGGTTTTGCTATTGTTTAGACACCCTAGATAGAGGGCAGGTGTCACCCACTGTATTTTCTGATAGCATAGCCTAGAGTAGTCAGCTAGTCTGTTGCTGTTTGTTAGTTAGGCTTCCAAAATATAGCCTTGAGTAGACCTTTTTTTTCTTATGGTCATTTCTTTGGCACTGTCCATGTTCTTTTGCCAGTGTGAGTCTAGAATTCTTGACTTGTGAAACACTCTTGGAAATTGTTTGTTACCTTACTGCACTTGACAATTAAAATAATAACTACTCTAAACTCTGGTCCTGCTTTTTTTTTTCCAAACAACCTGTAACATCTAAATGGTTATTGTTCCCACACTCCCCTAGGCCTAGCCAAGGTGGGAATGTAACAAGTGGGGGCTCGTCCGGGATTTGAACCCGGGACCTCTCGGGTTGGTGGGAACGTAACAGAGTAAATTAGGCTGTGCTTTGCCTTAATTCCATTTTTTAAACTTTTAAATTCTTCAAATTAAATGAAAGACTTCACAATTTTGTGCAAGTTTACTAAATTCCAGCATCACGTCAAAACAGCTTTTATATATTACTAGTAAAAATATCCAAACTCGTAGTATAAGAAGTATATATTGTTTTTATTGACATTTTATAGTAACAGGCTAAAAAAAAAGAGCAAAAGAAAATCTTGTGGGATAGCGCCACTAATTGCTGCAACTTTGTCATTTAACTGTTTTTAAGTAGAAATACTCCACTATGTGTAAAGATACTATTAATATTATGTAAGAAAGAAAGAAAGAAGTTACTGTAACTAAAATGCATCTGTTGCTTTAAGGTGAACATAAACAAAAATCTAAATGTTGCTCAGAACATCAGATTTCCTATTCAAACATGTCACATGCAAAATGCAGTCAACCTCTCAAAAGATAACCAACAGCTTTCAAGTTGTTTATAATTTTTTTGGTTTCTCTATTAGCTTTTTTTTATTCAATTATATTTTTTTGGAAACAAAATTTTCAAAGAAATAATTGACTCACAAACCTAAATAAGTACACAGTGTTTTAACATAAATAGTCAACTACCAAACATTCAATCATAAGTACACAATGTTTGAACTGATTCCAAAACGAGACAACATCTGCTACAGTCTTCAATAAGCAATAATTAGTTTACGTTACATTACATTACTATTATATTGTATGAATTCTTGGAGAATGTTAACTGAAGATGACATTCTTTTTATTCGAGAAGTAGACAGCATCTGTTCAGGAAGAAAACATTTTTTTTTACATGTTCATGTTAAAAGTGTTAGTGAAGGAAAATAGGAATTTGGTATTACTTTTATTTTTAAATCCTTGTTGCCGGTCTGATATTTCTAGCAGCCACTATAATGCTATATATCTCATTAGCACGAGTATGATAGGCAAACACTTTGGTAATTTTTGCTGGAGTGGAATTAACTTGGTAATACCTTGTTATTGTTCTGAATGTTTATTACTCACCTTCATTAATAGCAAAGGAAATTAAGTGGCTCATTGCAGTCTCTGTTCTCCCAGACGTACGTCTTGAAGTTGTATGCAGCACAGCGATAGGGATGGACTGGGCATGAAGGCAGTGATTCCAGGCTCCCCATTGGCATCCGGTTTACTTGGTACCATTTCCCATCGAGGAAACGCAGTCCTGTCCACACACTGGCTGTTTGGACTTGTGCAGTTGCTATTTTGAGCAGGTCTAGCTGTGCTTCAGAATCCACAAAGTACAAGTCAGAGGAATTACTTCTGCAGTGGTTAAGAGCCTCGTCCCATGTTTTATTCTTAGTCACCATCATTAAATTCCTTTGACAAAGAAAAGTGAAACTTCGCCTACAGTCACTGTCATACCAGCCTTTTGGAGTTAGTAAAGTACAGCTTTCTAACCCACCATAATCATTTGGCTCACCAGTTTGCCACGTTACAAAATTAACCTGTTCTCCATCGGACCACTGCCAGATGTTTACATGTGGTGCTGTTCTGTTCAGCCCAATCCAAATCCAATAATTTTGTCCGGTAACCTCCACAGCTCTTTGGTTTTCCTCTTCAGTAGTGATGCTGGCCAAATCCCCATAGTTCTGCCTGCAGTAGTTCTGAGCTTTAGTCCAACTCATTGCCTGTTTAAGAAATATAAATTCTCTGATCTGACTTAAAGCCATCCCATTTAGTTGCAACAACAAACAAATAAAAATACAAAAATTCATCTTTGCTGTTTTAAGTTTTATAAAACTTAAATGAGCACATTTCAAGTTTACTGTGTAAAAATCAAGAGTTGTAGTCTAATTTATTAAGTTTCTAATTTGGTGTACCAGTGTAGATTTATTCATTGCTAGAGACTCAAAGCACTTTTGTACGTCGATCTGGACACTGGTGTATGCTAAATGACGCAAATGTAAATGTAAATGTTATGCGTCTGAGCTGTAAACCTACAGCTCACCTTACATACAGCTGGACTTTATTTATTTAAACCACATGAATAATCAAATAAACAATGAAAATAAGACAAGCTCAGACAATTGAATCACATATGTATATGTGGTATATATTATATAATATACTGTATAAATATTCTTCTTCTTCCATCAGCTGCTCCTATTTGGGGTCACCACAGTGGTTCTTCCGTCTACCTACCACTCTGTCCTCTACATCTGCCTCTTTTAAATTAACCCCCTGCATGTCTTCTCTCACCACATTCATAAAGCTTCTTCTTGGTCTTCCTCTTTTCCTCCATACTTCCACCAATATCCCTCCTTCACACCTCTATTCCCTTAACCAACATGTCCATTGAATTCCATTAATTCCATCACCTCGGTATAAACCTCCACTCCCCTACACTTCTACTTTCCCTGCTGTCTCTGTAGACGTCTTTCTCCTCTTCTTCTTCTTCTTTTGTCAACAGTAGCCTAATTTCCACCGTTACCCTGTTGGTTAATAATACCTGTGGCAGTTGTTGGTAACACGTGACTCGACCTATTTGGTATGGAATATCAGTTCTGTGATCCACAACCCTCCCCATTTATCCACGTTTGGGACCGGCACTAACCATAATAAACAACCATAATGTGTGTGTGTGTGTGTATATATATATATATATATATATATATGAGTATTCACAGAGCTTCACTTTGTCCACATTTTGTTATGTTACAGCTTTATTCCAAAATGAATTAAATTAATTATTTTCCTCAAAAGCTTACAAACAAAACCCATAATGACACCATAAAAGAAGTAGGTTTGTAATCTTTGTAAATGTATTAAAAAAAAGAAAATAAAAAATCACATGCACATAAGTATTCACAGCCTTCGCCATGACACTCAAAATTGAGTTCAGGTGCATCCTGTTTTCACTGATCATCTTTGAGATGTTTCTACAACTTGATTAGAGTTCACCTGTGGTCAATTCAGTTGATTGGACATGATTTGGAAAGACACACACCTGTCTATAAAAAGAATTTTATTGTAAATTTTTAGTTATGAAATGATCTACCTTTTAAAGATATAACAATAGCTGAACACACTCATGTTCCCACAAATGTGTTGCACTTGCTTTCACCACTTTTCTCCAGTTCATCCTAAACCAGATCAATAAGGTTTAAGTGTTGAGACTGTGCTGGCCATTTTAAGCCTACTGTCTTTGTTGTTTACATCTAAAGTAGTTCTGGTACAGCATGGAGGTATGTTTTGGGTTTTCTTTTGGTGAACTTAACCAAACACTTTTTTCATTTAGTTAAATGTTTTGTTATTATAATATTCCAAATACCTACAAGGGTCATGTAATGTTAATGTGTTTAGGAATTTTGACTATGATTATGGCTCAAACATATTACCTTTAGGTCGGGTTGAATTCTTAAAGTATGTTAATTAAAGGTGACATTCTTTTTATTCTAGTAATAGAGATTCATCTGTTCAGGAAGAAAAAAATACATGTATTTTTAGATTGTTTGGTCGCTAATTTTAGCAGGTCTAGCTGTGCTTCAGAATCCATTAAAGACAGAGTCAGGGGATTTGAGAATATTTTAGTTCATAAGTGCTCTTCTTTTTTCTGGGATACATGATAAATGAGGAGGGTGTAATTATGGACTAGTTAAAAGTAGTGAACATGGTGGATTTTTACCCATACCCAAAATGGTCAAAGGCCTGAAGACATTAATGAGGAAATCCATACAGGAGCTATATTTAAGGTTTACCCTTGTCTATCAGGTTTTTGGGGATTTTCCTTGTATTGCCCCCTATAACATGTAAGTTATGTATTCTTTGTGCAGCCCAGTAACAATTGACCAAGACGTCTTCATGGGCTACAACTGACGCAGTCCTCAGGTCGAGCCTCTGCTGAACCAGAGACAACGTCAGAGGTGTCTTACCTGGACAAAGCACAAAAAGGACTGGACTGTTGCTCAGTGGACCAAAGTTGTCTTTTCAGATGAAAGGGAAGAAAATTTTGCATTTCATTTGGAAATTAAGTTTCCAGAGTCTGGAAGAAGAAGATAGAAGAGGCACAGAATCCAAGCTGCTTGAGGTCCAGTGTAAAGTTTGCACAGGGGACACAGGCAAAGGAAAGAAAGAAAGAAAGAAAGAAAGAAAGAAAGAAAGAAAGAAAGAAAGAAAGAAAGAAAGAAAGAATAGAAAGAAAGAAAGAAAGAAAGAAAGAAAGAAAGAAAGAAAGAAAGAAAGAAAGAAAGAATATAAGCTTGTGGCATAGCGCCAGCAATTGCTGTAATTTTGTCATTAAATATTTCTTAGTAATTCAATTCAATTAATTTTTATTTGTATAGCGCTTTTAACAATGAACATTGTCTCAAAGCAGCTTTACACAGATAATGTGGTGATTAAACGTAAATATGTTCTTTGTAAGTATGTTTGTCCCTGATGAGCAACTGTGGCAAGGAAAAACTCCCTGAGATGGCATAAGGAAGAAACCTTGAGAGGAACCAGACTCAAGAGGGAACCCATCCTCATCTGGGTTGCACCAAATGTCTGTTTGAAGCAGATATACAATGCTGCGGGGTTTAGTGATGATGATCAGAAGCAAACTGCACTCCCGAGTCAGTGCATCAGACCGCCGACACCCACTACAGTCCAATCCATCCTCAAAGCACCCGTTCTACTCCGGAATAACATAGAACCACCCAAGGTGTTGATGAGAGACCGTCCCAAGCTGCACAGAAGTGTGAAGATCCACGGAGGGGAGAGGGGCAGGAACAGTGGTCACTGGAACCTCAGGAGCATGTTTAACTCGACCGAGAGAGAGAGAGAGAGAGAGAGAGAGAGAGAGAGAGAGAGAGAGAGAGAGAGAGAGAGAGAGAGAAGAGGGTGACGGGAAGAAATGGATATGGATTATTAAGTCTCCCTATTTGTGTAAGAAAGTTCACTGTGCAGTTTGGACTCCGGCAAGACTCGCTATGGCAGCATAACTAAAAGGGAGAACCAGAAGGTAACACAGACAAGAGGGATCTCTGGGATAAGAGACGACCCACCACACCACCGTCAACAAACCCGAGTGAACGTGTGAATGTGAGGGGACGACAGCATACAAATATACCAGTTCACCAAACACTCTATATCCATGTTCCCTCCAGATCTGAGCCTTTACCTAAGAAAAAATCTACTGATAAAAGACTCGACTAAATCAATACGTTTTCAACCTTGACTTGAATACTGAGACTGTGTCTGAGTCCCGAACACTGGTTGGAAGGATGTTCCATAACTGTGGGGCTTTATAAGAGAAAGATCTGCCCCCTGAAGTAGTCTTCATTATTTGAGGAACCAACATAGAAATATTCTACTGTGTGTGGAGATAAATGTTAATATGATGTGTGGTTTAGTCTGCATAAAAGAAAAATCAAAGAACAAATGCACTAACATTTTTATTAAATGTATTTATTTTTTTGCTTCAAGGTCAACATAAACAAATATCTAAAAGTATCTCAGAGCATCAGATTTCCTATTCAAACCTGCCACATGCAAACTGATACAATACACCACTAAAATGATCATCCACAGCTTTCAAGGTGCCTTTGATTTTTCTGTATTCTTCATTAGATTCATTTATTCCAAAATATATTTGCAGCCTGATTAAAAAAAAAAAAGAAAAAAAAAACATATAAGTAGACAATGTTTTTTTTTTACCATAAATCTGCATAAGAAGAAAACCTTTTAAACATTTAATTAAAAGTACACAATGTTTTATTATAAACTGATTCCAGAAAAGACAACATCTTAAAAATGACCTAATCTTCACTGAGTCAAAACAATTTTACTGTTACATTACATTTTAAAACTGATCACACCAGGTCAAACACATTATAGAACATATAGGTCAGGTTGAATTCCTAAAGAAAATTAAATGGATGTGACATTCTTCTTAATCCTGTAGTAGAGAGCCATCTGTTCAGGAAGAAAGAATACATATAGTTTGTTATATAAAATAGTCATCATTATCATCATCATCATCTTCTCCCGCTTATCCGAGGCCGGGTCGCGGGGGCAGCAGTCTAAGAAGGGATGCCCAGACTTCCCTCTCCCTAGCACTTCTTCCAGCTCTTCCGGGGGGACACCGAGGCGTTCCCAGGCCAGCCGGAAGACATAGTCTCTCCAGCGTGTCCTAGGTATTCCCAGGGTCTTCTCCCAGTGGGACGCGCCCGGAACACCTTTCCAGGAAGGCGTCCAGTAGGCATCCGGAACAGATGCCCAAGGCACCTCAGCTGACCCCTCTCGATGTGGAGGAGCAGCGGCTCTACTCTGAGCTCCTCCCGAGTGACCGAGCTTCTCACCCTATCTCTGAAGGAATCGCCCAGCCACCCTGCGGAGAAAGCTCATTTCGGCCACCTGTATCTGGGATCTTGTCCTTTCGGTCATGACCCAGAGCTCATGACCATAGGTGAGAGTAGGTATGTAGATTGACCGGTAAATCAAGAGTTTCGCCTTGCGGCTCAGCTCTTTCTTCACCACGACAGACTGGTACATCGACCCCATTACTGCAGAAGCTGCACCGATCCATCTGTCACTTGTGAACAAAACCCCAAGATACTTAAACTCCTCCACTTGCGGCAGGAACTCTCCACCAACCTGAAGTGGGCAAGCCACCCGTTTCCGACTGAGGACCATGGCCTCGGATTTGGAGGTGCTGATTCTCATTCCAGCCGCTTCACACTCGGCTGCAAACCATCCCAGTGCATGCTGAAGGTCCTGGTCTGATGAAGCCAACACGACAACATCATCTGCAAAGAGCAGAGACGAAATCGTGTTGTCACCAAACCTGACACCCTCCGGCCCCTGGCTGCGCCTAGAAATTCTGTCCATAAAAATTATGAACAGAATCGGTGACAAAGGGCAGCCCTGCCGGAGTCCAACATGCACCGGGAACAAGTCTGACTTACTGCCGGCAATGCGAACCAAGCTCCTGCTTCGGGCGTACAGGGACCGGACAGCCCTTAGTAAAGGGCCCCGGACCCCATACTCCCGGAGCACCCTCCACAGGCCGCCACGAGGGACACAGTCGAATGCCTTTTCCAAATCCACAAAACACATGTGGACTGGTTGGGCAAACTCCCATGAACCCTCCAGCACCCTGTAGAGGGTATAGAGCTGGTCCAGTGTTCCACGGCCTGGACGAAAACCACACTGTTCCTCCTGAATCCAAAGTTCTACTATCGGCCGTATTCTCCTCTCCAGTACCCTGGCATAGACTTTCCCAGGTAGGCTGAGAAGTGTGATCCCCCTTTAGTTGGAACACACCCTCCGGTCCCCCTTCTTAAAAAGAGGGACCACAACCCTGGTCTGCCATTCCAGAGGCACTGTCCCCGACCGCCACGCGATGCTGCAGAGGCGTGTCAGCCAAGACAGCCCCACAACATCCAGAGACTTGAGGTACTCAGGGCGGATCTCATCCACCCCGGTGCCTTGCAACCGAGGAGTTTCTTTACTACCTTGGTGACTTCAGCTTGGGTGATGGACGAGTCCACCTCTGAGCCCTCAGCCTCTGCTTCCTCAATGGAAGACGTGACAGCGGGATTGAGGAGATCCTCGAAGTATTCCTTCCACCGTCCAACGACATCCCCAGTTGAGGTCAACAGCTCCCCACCTCCACTGTAAACAGCATTGGTAGGGCACTGCTTCCCTCTCCTATGGTGCCAGACAGATTGCCAGAATCTCTTCGAGGCCAGCCGATAGTCCTTCTCCATGGCCTCACCAAACTCCTCCCAGATCCGGTCAAAGCTCCGCCGGAGGTGGGAGTTGATGATCTCTCTGACAGGAGACTCAGCCAAACGTTCCCAGCAGACCCTCACAGTATGCTTGGGTCTGCCGAGTCTGTCCAGCTTCCTCCCTCGCCATTGGATCCAACTCACCACCAGGTGGTGATCAGTTGACAGCTCCGCCCCTCTCTTTGTGGATGATCCAACCACAAAGTCGATCATCGACCTACGGCCTAGGGTGTCCTTGTGCCACGTGCACTGATGGACACCCTTATGCTTGAACATCGTGTTCGTTATGGACAAACTGTAACTAGCACAGAAGTCCAATAACTGAACACCGCTCGGGTTCAGATCAGGGGGGCCGTTCCTCCCAATCACGCCTCTCCAGGTGTCACTGTTGCTGCCCACGTGGGCATTGAAGTCTCCCAGTAGAACGACAGAGTCCCCAGTCGGAGCACTGTCCAGCATCCCTCCCAGAGACCCCAAGTGAGAGTGAGACACTGAGAGACCTATCCCCGATAGGGGATAGTCTGACCCGTCGCCTAGGACCTGTTTGCCTTGGGAGACCCTACCAGAGGGCATATAGCCCCGGACAACATAGCTCCTAGGGTCATTCGGGTTATTAAATAGTGGAATTTGGTATTTACTTTTATTCTTGAGTCTTTAGTGGAGGCCTGATATCTTTAGCAGCCACTAAAATGCTAATATTGAAATGTATTTGGTAGCAAATATCTCATTAGCATGAGCGTTATAGGCAAACATTTTGTTTATTTTTGCTGGAGTGGTAAGAACTGTTTTATAAAATGTTTATTACTCACCTTTATTAATAGCAAAGGAAATTAAGTGGCTCATTGCAGTCTCTGTTCTCCCAGACGTACGTCTTGAAGTTGTATGCAGCACAGCGATAGGGATAGACTGTGGCAGTGATTCCAGGCTCCCCATTGGCATCCCGTTTACTTTGTACTATTTTCCATTAAGGAAATACAGTCCTGTCCACACACTGGCTGTTTGAGCTTGTGCAGTTGCTTTTTTGAGCAGGCCTAGCTGTGCTTCAGAATCCACAAAGACCAAGTCAGAGAAATGAGTTCTGCAGTGGTTAAGAGCCTCATTTCATGTTTTGTTCTCCTTCATCATCGTGAACTTTCTCTGACAAAGGACAAAGTAATTTTGCCTGCAGTCATTGACTAACCAAACTTTTGGAGTTAGTACAGTACAGCTCTCTGACCACAAGTGATCAATTGTCTCACCAGAGTACCACTGTACAAAATTAGCCGGTTCTCCATCAGACCACTGCCAGATGTCTACATTTGGTGCTGGTTTGTTCAGCCCAATACAGAAAAAATTATTTTGTCCTGTAGCCTTTACAGCTCTTTGGTTTTCCTCTTCAGTAGTGATGCTGGCCAAATCCCCATAGTTCTGCCTGCAGTAGTTCTGAGCTCTAGTCCAAGTCCAACTCATTACCTGTCTTAAAGGAATATATTCTCTAATCTGACTTAGAGCTAGACCATTCAGTAGCAACAAGAAACAAATTGAAAAAAGAGATTTCATTGTTGCTGTAATGTTCTAAGCAGAGCTTACAGCTCACCTCGCAATTTATAGGCAACTGGACTCTATTTAAACCATATGCAAAATATCCTTAAAAAAAATATTTGAAAATGTGACAAACATAGACATTTACATCACATTTAAATAATATCTATCTATCGATCTATCGATCTATCTATCTATCTATCTATCTATCTATCTATCTATCTATCTATCTATCTAATTTAAAAAAATCTAATTCTTAACCTTCTAAATATTTGATAAATTTGATACCTTGACTGGAAAAGTTTATTAATGGGACATGATTTGGAAAGGCACACAGCTCTCTATAGGAGGCCTTACAGCTGACAATGCATATCAGAGCAAGATCCAAGCCATGAGGTCAAAGGAACTGCCTCCTGAGGTCAGAAACAGGATTGTTGCAAGTCACGGATCTTGGCAAAGCTACAAATAAAAATGGCTGCCTTAGTGAAGATTCTCAAGAGCACAATGGCCTCCGTAATTCTGTTACCCATGATAATGCTGTTTTTTAAACAAAAACAATATGCATTAACAATAACACTGCAATAACAACAACACATTTTCTTTTTTGTGAGCCAGTGGAGACTGATTAAAACAGGAGTGATTAAGTGGTCATATTTCCTGTTAAGGACTCTTCCTTCTGCATTCTGGACTATATAAAGCTTGTGTTATTGTTATTAAATGTGTTATTCACATGAGCCTCAAAGCCTAGAGTCAAAAACCACACTAGAGATGCTATGTAATACGAGAGTTTACTTCTAGCTGCATTTGGTCCTAGTTAAAGTATTTTTGTCTTATCTGAGTAAGCAGATGTAAGTTTTCAAGGATCAACTTTCTAATGTATTTTACACACTCCTAAACATTGTTAAGCTGATCTCTCTCATCAGGCTTTTATGAGACATACAACTGTATATAATCAGCATAGCAATGGAAGATAATAGCATGTTTACGTGAAATTTCACCCAGAGGCAGCATATATAAAGAGAAAAGCAGTGGGCCTAAGACAGATCCTTGCAGAACACCAAACTTTACCTCAGAGAGTGTGGAGAATTTGCCATTTACATCAACACACTAATAACAATCAGTCAAATAAGACCTGAGCCAGGAGAGAGCTGTCCCTTTATTCCAACAACATTCTCTAGCCTAGCATGGAGACGGATGATCCGCTGTGGCGACCCCTAATGGGAGCAGCCGAAAGACAAAGAAGAATTCCCTAGCCTAGCAAGGAGGACATAATGATCAGTGGTGCTAAAAGCTGCACTAAGATCAAGCAACACAAGTAAGGAGACACATCCCAGATCGGAGGCCAATAGCAGGCAATTTACTGTTTTAACCAGCTCTGTGTAATGATGAGGCCTAAATCCTGACTGATACATTTCATAAATGTTATTCCTAAGTATGTGTGAGCAGAACTGCTATGCTACAAGCTTTACAAAAATCTTGGAAATAAAGGGAAGGTTAGATATTGGCCAATATTGATGGATACCTGACAGGGGTCAAGTTTTTGGTGTGTTGATGACTGGCAGCTGGACGTCACTCAAACTATGAGCCCTACTGAGGACATTGCTTCACCTCTGAGCCTTATTGAGAATGTTCCTCTGCTTTCAAGCCACATTGAGGACGTAGCTATGCCTCTGAGCCCCACTGGCTTCGCTGCCGTCACCGCTTACTCCTCCGATCTGGTCACCATCGTTGCTTCCACCTCTAGCCTCGCCTTTGCACACATAGACGAACAGGAAATAGGGAGCTCCTAAGATTGGCTTAAATGTCATTATTAGGAGAGCGAAGAAAGCATTTTGCGGATCAGGAACCACACATAGGCGGAGTGAGATTTTTCTGGTAATGCTACCCAGTGGTTCACCATCTCTTACCGGATATTCCACTGCTGTTCCCTTTAATTTGCTTGTTAAGCCGGGGGAAAAATAGTTTCCCTTTTATATCTGTTCTCACATCTGTAATCACGTTGTTTACCCTACAGTAGCTTCCTGCATTTCTTGTCCTCAGTGTAAGTCCAGCCTCAGAATTCCTTGTTTTCTCCTCCTCAATTTGCATTTTTTGCTTGTTCTTGACATATTTTGTTCTCGTGTTTTCAAGGATTCAATTTTGTGTTTGTACTCGTTTCTCCCAAGTTTCTGGAGTTTGTGTTTTTTTATTGTCCTTGTTGTAGTCTTTTGTATTTTTTTCAATAAATATAATCATCATTTCCTCAGCCCTTTGTTTGTCTTCACATGAGTTCAGACACACTACTGTGGCAGACTGCCACCATGCATGTGGCCGATCTGGGTTCATGCTGCATGTTTCCTGACAGAATGAACCGGCCAACAGTAAACCTGTGGTTTTTGGCAACTTGCCTACCAGCAAAGAATGGAGAGCTTCAGGGTACTTAATGCCAAATCAATGGCCTGCCAACGGCTCATAGATGACCTACTGGCTTTAAACCTGGCAAGGGATTCTTCCCACCTACCAACCCCCTGAAAAACGTTGCCCCGCCAATGGCTCGGCTGAGGACATTGCTCTTTCCCCTGGCTCCACTGACAATGTCGGCCGCCTATCTGCTTTTCTGTTGTTGCTCCCCCTTCTGCCTTGCCTGAAGTTCTCTGTCAAAGATCCACACATCACATGGTTTGTATATGGGCATCCCTCAACCACTTCTATCGAACCTTTTTGGTGACTTGGCCACTGTGGATAATTTTGTTGGCTAAGTATAATAGGAACAGAAGTGGCTGGTATGACCAGATGTGTCAATGAATGCATGAAAGGAGTTATTTTGCATACTCCTTTTTGATGGTGCATGAGGTACACAGGACATACCCAATCTTCTAGTTTGATGTTTACACTTTTACTTATGTCAGTGGAGCTACCATTGTTGTAGTTCCTGTTAGCTTTTAGATATCTTTGATATCTGTTTCTAAGGCATCTACCTCCACTATTATGATCTAAATAGTTTAGTATGAATGTTGTACCGAAAGCTTATTTGAGGCACAAGGATGCTTCATCTGCTTTGTTTTTGCTGTAACTATTATGGCTTACTGTATTATTAATGTATTATTATGTCTTATACTCCAGTGCTCATGCTAGTTCTCACTCTCCAGTGTTCTGTATTGTTTAAAGATTTATGATAAAAATGTTTTTGATGTCACTCAAATGAGGATGGGTTCCCCTTTTGAGTCTGGTTCCTCTCAAGGTTTCTTCCTCATTACATCTAAGAGAGTTTTTCCTTGCCACAGTCGCCACAGCTGCTCATCAGGGATAAATGCATACCATTCACCTTGACTGTTGATTTGTGTAAAGCTGCTTTGAGACAATGTCTGTTGTGAAAGTGCTATACAAATAAACTTGACTTGACTTGACACAGAGCTACATTTACATTTACATTTACATTTGCGACATTTAGCAGACGCCCTTATCCAGAGCAACGTACAAAAGTGCTTTGAGTCTCTAGTAATAAATAAATCTACACTGGTACGCCAGATTACAAACTTAATATAAATATAACTCTTGAATTCTACAAAGCAAACCTGGAAAGTGCTAACTTAAGTGTTTCAGGAAGAGTAAGGTCTTCAATCGTCGCTTAAATATAGTCAGGGACTCTGCTGTACAGACATCTAGGGAAAGTTCATTCCACCACCTCAGTGCCAGAACAGAGAGGAGTCTTGAAGTGTACTCACCTCTCATTTTGAGAGAAGGTGGTACCAGTCGAACAATGCTGGAGGATCTTAGACAGCGTGGTGCAGTGCGAGATGTGATGAGATGTGATGCTGCATAACAGAACACAGAACTAAGGACTAAAGTAAGTTGTCATAGCCACATGAAGTGCATCATGTGCAGCCTAGTGCATACGGTGCAGACAAAAGATGGTGCAACAGACAACACAAACCAGTGTAGGACAGATACACAAAACCAGTGGTGTATGAAGTACACAAAGCATGTACTTGATTAAAAGAGATACAGTGGGTAAAATATTACTCCAGAAAAATGTGTCCCTTTAAACTTTCACTTGAGTAAAAGTACAAAAGTATTTTACCTGAGTATTTTAAATCAAATAAAATTGTATTTGTCACATACACATACATACAGAGTACGACATGCAGTGAAATGCGCTTTACGACACTCTGGCATGAGGGAATACAAGGAAAGAAAAATAAACCAAGAAAAAAAAATTCTCTAAATAATAAGGAAAAGTATAAACTATATAATATATAAAGATATATGTGAAAAAAGAGTATATACATGGATGCGTATGAACAGTAAACAGAAAAATTTAAGGTGATGACGTGATTGTCATTAAAGTGACAGCGTGCAGTGTGGTGTGGTATAAAGTGCACTGTGCTGTGCAAGTCCACAGAGAAAGTGACATAGTGCAAAAAGAAAATTGTGCAGAAAAAGTTTGAAGATGGGGAGGGTCCATTGTTGGGATAGCTGAGGTCCATCATAATCTTCCTGGCTCTGGTCCGGCACCGTGTTCTGTAGATGTCCTGCAGGTCAGGGAGCTCAGTGTGGATGGTACGTTCAGCTGAACACACCACCCTCTGGAGGGCTCACCTGTCCTGCATGGTGTTGTTCCCGAACCAGGAAGTGATGCTAAAACATGAGTATCTGTACTTTTACTTAAGTAAAGGATGTGTGTAGTGTTTGACACTTCTGGTATCATACCAGAAGTGGCAAACTGGAACTGGTATCAGAACACTTACAATTACATTTAGCAGACGCCCGTGTCCAGAGCAACGTAAAGATGTCTAGGGGAAGTTCAATCCACCACCTCGGTGCCAGAACTGAGAAAAGCCTTGAGGTGGTACCAGTCGAGCAGTGCTGGAGGATCTCAGACAGCGTGGTGCAGTGCGAGGAGTGATGAGGTCTCTGTGGTAAGATGGTGCTGGTCCATTTTTGGCCTTGAAGGCATCATTAGTGTTTTGAATCTGATACATGCAGCTACTGGAAGCCAGTGGAGGAGCAGCAGTGGGGTGGTGTGGGAGAACTTGAGCAGATAGAACACAAGTCGTGCAGCTGCATTTTGGATCATTTGCAGTGGATGAATAGCGTTCAGAAGAAGACCTGCCAGCAGAGAGCTGCAGTAGTATAGTTTTGAAATTACTAGAGACTGAAGAGAAGAAATCGACAGGAACGTGCCACTTTAGCAACATGTGAGGAACAGGACAGTTGATTGTCCATAGCGTCGAGTTATTTTGGATTCCACACATCAATTCTACCTCAAACCGAAAAAAGAGCTTAATCAACCACGGACACAGGGATCAACTCGAACATCTCTACTCTCAATGTTGAATTGTGATCACACTCTTGATGTCACCCAAATGAGGATGGGTTCCCCTTTTGAGTCTGGTTCCTCTCAAGGTTTCTTCCTCATTACATCTAAGGGAGTTTTTCCATCACCACAGTCACCCCGCTGCTCATCAGGGATAAACACACACTATTCACCTTCACTGTTGATTTGTGTAAAGCTGCTTTGAGACAATGTCTGTTGTGAAAAGCGCTATAGAAATAAACTTGACTTGACTTCAACGAACTCATTGCATTCCTGACTTTTACTGTGTTGTTTGTTACTTCCATTTACAAAACAGTTTTCCAACAGATGAACTTTAACCAGTTAAAACAATGCTATATAATGGACTTAAGTCAAATCTTTACTTTGCAACGAAGTTCAGTTTAATTTATTTTAGCTCAGTTCCCTTCAGCTTCACAAATTGCACATTTTAAGTACACTTAATACACCATGATTAAGTTACCAAACAGTCTTCCAGTTTAAACAGTCTTACTAGGACATAAGAAATTTAAATTTTTTTTTTTAAAGCACTTCCGTCCCACAACTAGTGTCCCGAGTTCACTGATCATTGACATGCTTTTACAATTCATGATGTCCTCGTCCTCTTTTTAGTCCCGATAATCCTTTCCTCGTGAGTTCCGCGTGAGTCACCCATCCTTCCACGTGACTTCGGCTATTTCCGGTGCTCTTCGTAGCTCTGCATAAAAAAATAAAAAAACATTTCCTCTGACGTGATCGGTTCAACACTCCATTTACTTTTTCTGGCAGCCTAAACTACTTTTAACTTTACACATAGTTACACCAATCATCTGATTCAAACTAAGACAAAGAGCCTCTCTAAAACGATTAACCTCGGCTTTAAATGTCTACGATTGTTGTGCATTCTTTAATGTTTTTTTTTTTATTTCATTATATAAAAAAAAAAAAAAAAGGAACTTTAACCCCACAAACCTACTTCATTACACAATGTTTTAACATTCACCTATTCCAGAAAAGAAAAGAAAGAAAACAGCACTGAAAAGTACTTTCCACTACACACACACACACACACACACACACACACACACACACACAGATACACAATAAAAACACCTCTCCGGTCCAGGCTTAGCGGGAGCAAGGCAGGCCGGCGGCAGGTCAAGAGGCCAACCCAATTAACAGCAAATTACACACCACACACTCACTGCAAGACAGTCGTGTTAATGCACGCCGCACACAGTAGAACATTCTCTCAAATGAAGCAGCTAGCCTTTCCTGTTCCACGCCACTCAATCACCGGCACTACACGTCAGCCGACACGAGGGTTGTAGCTCGCAACCCGATGGCCTGCACAGCAGTGAACTCCAAAGCAAAGCAGCATCAGTGTCTATAAGCCAAAGAGCAGTAACGACGGAAACAAAACAGCAGCAATGCCCTGCAAGCAAACCAGAGGTGAAATCAAGAGCAACACAGCAGCAATTTCCGTAATAAAGAAACCGGCGGTGAAGTCGGGAGCAAAGCAGCGATGCCAGAAAGCAAAACAGCAGCGGCGTCACATAGCCTCTTTAGCTAAGCATAGGCTTACAGCATATAATGTTCCATCCTATTGGATTGAACAAACATCAAGGTGCAGCTGTATGGCTACTCACAAGTGTGAACTTCGACACAACTTGCCACCCGCTTGTTAACTAATTGTGGCTTCGTTTGGTTCCAGTATTTGTTCAGGAAGAGAAAATACAAAATTTTTCAACATGTTAAAAGTGAAGGACAAGTTGATTGTCATATACAGAATACCTCTATTTTTCAGTCTTTAAAGCGGCTCTGAAATTTCTAGCAACTATTATAACTAGCATACAATTTTATATAGTTAGCAAGTATCTCATTAGCATTATCTCATAGGCAAACATTTTGATTATTTTTACTGCACCTGAAGTAACTGTTTTAAAGCCCTGGTTGATGTTCTGGATGTTTATTGCTCACCTTTATTAATAGCAGAGGAAATTAGTTGCCTCGTTGCAGTCTCTGTTTTCCAAGACATACATTTTCAAGTTGTACGCAACACAGCGATAGGGCTGGACACGGCATAAAAGCAGTGATACCAGGCTCGCCATCGTTACCCCGTTAACCCAGAACCATTTTCCATTAGTGAAACGCAGTCCTGTCCACACACTGAATGCTAGGGGATGTTTACTTTATCATTTAAGCAGGTCAGTGTGTCAAAATCCACAAAGGCCAAATCACAAATAGTGACTTCTGTGGTGGTTGAGACCCTCTTCCCACGTTTTTCTCTTTTTTTACTTTGTGATGTTTTTCTGACAAGCAAAAGATTCTGTATTGCTACAGTCAATGTTGTTTGACTCGCCAATCGTTTGACTCACCGTAGGCCCACTTTGTGTAATTATGCTGTTCTCCATCAGACCACTGGCAGGTGTTTACATTGTGTCGTTCTGTTCACTCTATTCCATGTCCAAGTCTTAGTAACATTAACAGATATTTGGTTTCCTTTTTAGTAGTGCTGCTAGTCGAATCTCCATACTGCTCCCTGCAGTAGATCTGAGCTGCTGTCCAGTTCATCCACTGTAAAACAGAAATGTATTCTCTTATCTGATTTACAGCCATCCCATTCAGTAACAACAGGTGACCAATAAAAATCAAAGACTGAATCTTTGCAATTATTTGTCTAAGCTGTGTAAACCTACAGCTCACATCACAACTTTCCAAGAGCTGGACTTTATTTAAACCACATGCAAAATTGCCTGAAAGCGTCATCATCACATCACAAGTAGACAAAGTGTGGCAGGCTTAGACAAAATCACATTTGTTCATGATATACTGTATGTATCACAGTTTTGCTAAATATAATGAATGCTGACTAAGAGTTATTATTAACTCTTGAATCTTGAATATCACCCACACCAGGTGTCTGCAACCACTATGACCAAAAAAGTCACTTTTGTCCTTTTCTCACCAAATACAATTAGCTTGGAGCCACAAAATATATTTGGCTTTTAAATGAATATATCACAATTTTGTTGTTTTATGCAGATGCAAGGTAGTTGCCTGGTTGCATCACTAGATGGCACTAGTAGGATTTATTTTGTATTTGTATGTTAGCAATTTATACCTATTTGTCCCTTGCAAGACATGGGAGAGTTGCCTAGCAATGGGATAGTGGTTTCACGGAATAGATAATCTGATCCCAGGTGACTCATCTCCATCTCAGGATCTCAAAATTGATCTTCATGACTCTCTGCTCTTCTCTTCAGCCACTGCTCGCAACCTTGGGTCAACTATGGACAATCAACTGTCCTGTTCCTCACATGTTGCTAATGTGGCACGTTCCAGTCGTTTTCCTTCTCTACAACATCCGAAGGTTTCAAACATTTCTGTCCACACAGGCTGCTCAGGTGCTTGTTCAGTCTCTAGTGATTTTAAAACTATACTACTGCAACTCTCTGCTGGCAGGTCTTCTTCTGAACGCTATTCATCCACTGCAAGTGATCCAAAACGCAGCTGCACGACTTGTGTTCTATCTGCTCAAGTTTTCCAAAACCACCCCACTGCTGCTCCTCCACTGGCTTCCAGTAGCTGCACATATCAGATTCAAAACACTGATGATGCCTTCAAGGCCAAAAATGGACCAGCACCATCTTACCGCAGAGACCTCATCACTCCTCGCACTGCACCACGCTGTCTGAGATCCTCCAGCACTGCTCGACTGGTACCACCTCAAGGCTTTTCTCAGTTCTCTTCTCAACTTCCCCTAAATGTCTGTACAGCGAAGTCCCTGGCTATTTTTCTTCTTGAAGCACTTAAACTAACACTTCTACAGGTTTGCTTTGTCTTTTACAAATAAAATTAAAAATATGATCTCAAACAGAGTTATAGTCTGATTTATCTTAGTTTGTAATCTTGCGCACCAGTGTAGATTTATTCATTGATAGAGACTCAAAGCACTTTTGTACATATTGTTATGATTGCGTCATTGACCTCATGTCCGTATCTACACCTCCTAGAAACCACATCAATCCACTATGAGTCACAGAAATTAAAGCTATGCCAACCACGATGGGCAGTTTTCTCCCAGGCTCCAGTCCAGTTTTTTTAGGACTCTCATCCAGCATCTCCCTGTGCTACCTGGTGCATCAGATCACATACTGTATGCCTTTTTCCATCAAGCACCGGAATGCTGGGTGGGAAGAATATATATGCCACCAAAGCCAAGGCTGAAACTCACCTCCAACATGTCCCAAGTCACAAGCCACACACTGTCATCCTGGTCATTATTGAGCAGTTTCCAAATCTCTACCTTGCCTGCCCACAGCAAATATTCTTTTAAACTATGTATTTTGATACTTTGGTATACCTGAGCACATTGTAAATGAGCAGAAATTCCATGTCTGGAATGGTGTTTTGAAGAATCTAGGTGTAGTTCTCCACCTCACCTCAGGGTGTCACTAAGCAAAGAGTCTCAGACGAAACCAAGCAAAAAGTTAATGGGACAATCAAGAAGATTGATGTAGATTTTGTTCCCTGCATAAAGAATAAAGAAGTATGATTTAAAATCAAAACAAAAAATGGGTTGCCAGAGCACTTAATGCTTGGACCCCTGAGAAAAGACTTCGTGCTGTAATGTATATGTGACAAATTAAAGATTATTGTTCTAGAAGCACTGCTGTATGTTTATCTATTGCTTCCAGGTCAATGCGAAGAAATAAGTATATAAATAGTACATTAGTATATTTAGATTTAGATTTCTCATTCGGATATGTCCTAAAAATTAACTGAATAAATTTAGTCTCTTGGATATTATTTTCTCAGTAGGTTTAATTATTCAATCATATTTTCTAAACTTCAGGTTTCTGTATTACTTTTTATATAAATTCACCAAAACCCACCACCAAACATACATTTATACAGGCGGGTTTTTTTTTTTTTTCTTTTTTTTTGGGGGGGGGGGATTATTATTATTATTATTAAATCAACATTTTGTTATTACACAGTTCCAGTGCAGCAATTCAACTCGCAGCAATATTACAAATTACAAAAAAAGTTATATTTAATAAAGTTTAATTAAATAAACATCCACAAAATTCAAACATCTAATGTTAAAATCAGTGCTCAAATAGAGGGGGGGCTGGGGGGATCCGGGACCCCCCACAAGGCATTAGGGACCCCCCATGAAAGGTAAAAAATAGACATAGGGGGGTCCCCAAGATTATTTTAATAAAAATACATGAATTACACAACAACTGGGGACCCCCCATAAGACTTAACTCAATTCGAGCACTGATGAAAATTAAATGAAATTAAACATCTTCACTGATTACCACCAGATTTTGCGAAACCTAAACGTTCCTGTGAGCACCATTGGGACCGTGTCCACAAGTATAAGGGACATCACACGAAACGTGCTAAGCACAGGAGCTCCTCACAACACTTTTGATCAGGGAGTTAGAAGGTTAGTTAGAAGAGTAGCCTAAAAGTCAAGGGCCACTTGGAATGTGCTCCAGAAAGAGCAGGCAGCAGGTAGGAAATAATAGGAAATGCAGTTCACCTGACTTCCTGCTAGAGGGAGTCGTTCCAACTGCATTACTGGTTGATAACTTTGCATCTCTCTTCATGTCTTATGGACCTGCACAGAGCAGGAGATTTTTCTGCTTGCTTTGGAATCCCCTTGAAAGGACCTTTTCATGTCAGGAACCACACATTAAAGGGGTCCTGTCAAGATTTTGTACAATAGGCTTCATGGGTAGGCTACATTATACAGCAGACACTGCAACTCCATGTTTGGATCAGATGTCATTAATCAATCACTTTGATTAGAACATGTAATTAAGTCTCATCTTAATTGGTTGTCTTAGTGCTTGGTGGTTTCATTTTGCTTGTAATGGTGTTTTTTATGCTTGGACTTTATTTTAAAGGAATATCTGGACATACATCTACTCCCCAATCTTTACATGACAAAGACTAAGATTTGCAGAATATACAAATTCTCATGAATTTGATTGTGTGACTATATGATTCAAATGATAATTTTTTGTTGCTCATTAATCAAAATGAATTAGAGACATAACTTTACAGTGAATGTTTTAAGAGAAATACGGTGGTCCCCCGGAATTCTGTGAAACTCTGGAAATCTGCGAATTTTGGACGCAGCCCCTATGGTACCCTCATCTAGACATTATGTCACTTTATGAACAGAATAGTGTGTAGTATTTGACCAAATACATAGTTTAAAATGTTGTTCCTGAACATTCGGTCCCACAAATTTTAAGATAATCCGCAACTTGCTGTTAGTCAGGTTCCAAACGAGAACCCGGGAATTTTCCAAGCTGTGAGTTCCGAACCAGGAATTATCAGGGGGTTTGACTGTACTAGTTTTTTGGGTGCAAATACATTTGTGTTAGTTTATTTGTGATGTTTGAGTTTTGGGCTCAATAAAAAATATAAGAAAGGAAATATTTTTTTTTTATTGCACTCTTCTAGGTTATATAAGATATGGGCATTAATCAAATGCTAGTTCTTCTCTCTAAAGATGAATGTTAATATGCTGTCTGGTTTAGGCTGCATGAAAAAGAAAGAATGAAAGGAAGAAACACAAACCTACGTAAATACTGACATTTTAGATATTCAAATATCTAAAAGTAGCTCAGAACCTCCGATTTCCCGAACCTCTCACATGCAAACTAACGATGATCCACTCTTAAATAATTCATCTCTGCAGGAGCACTGCAGGAAGAGGTTCACCACGGGTGTTGTTTTGGTACCACTTCCTCTCGCCTAGCTGACCAGGCAGGTGACCACTTCCCTGCTCTCAGGAGAAGTCCATACAGCTAGACTAGGTCAGACCTAGACTAGATGTTCAAGCCATTACTAGATGTTCAAGCCGGTCTACCACACATTCACCTCCCACCCCTTTCCCACTGATCTCAGTAAAGATTTAGATTACTGTAGTAACACATTTGAGTGCTGCTTCTAGGTCCTTGACTTCTGAATGTATCACAACATTAGATTAGATTAGATTAGATTAGATTAGATTAGATTAGATTAGATTAGATTAGATTAGATTAGATTAACACAGTAATGTATTTTAATTAAATTTGGCAGGGTGAAAGAATGTGGGCTGGTAATTATACTGCAATGTGTTTTTTGTGCTTTAGGCCAAACCCTTTAAGTTTTATAATAATTGTCAAGAAAGAATTCGTCTTCCGCAATGCCATGTGTTTATTATTATAACGACTCATAACAATTCTTCTTCTTCTTCTTCTCTATTCTTTCACTTCTTAGTAATGTGTATGCGATATTATTAAATGTAACGTATATGCGAGTTACATCTATTTATTGTTGGGATTATTGTATACATTTAATTTTTGTTCATCTAAAATTTTACCAAAATAGCTGCAGCTTCTGTCGAGTCACAAAAAGGAATTCCTTCAGATTACATCTATACAGATACCTTCAGATTATACAGCTGTGGGCTTCTTCTAAACTGTTGTGTTCACCTGGAGAAGGTGAGTTTTTCTTATCTATATTTAAATACAGTAGTGATAATCACTAATAAATGCCCTGAATGCACATGTATTTCATGCACATAACATCCCACCTGCAGGAGGCAACTAAACCCACAGGGTAACACCATTACAACTTCCATTAAAATCAACATAATTTCCTTAATAACCACTACAACTGTTACAAATTTTACAAGGGTTTTTATTGTTTTCTTTCGTTTTTTGCCGGAAAACTTTACACTCTCAATCAAAAAGTGAAATAAAACAGATATGCAAATTTAGAAGTTAATAAATACCGGGGGAATGAAAACTTTTTTGGGGGGAGTGGTGTCTCCAGCGGTTAAGGCGCTGGGTTACCGATCGGAAGGTCGGGGGTTCAAGCCCCCGTATCGCCAAGCTGCCACTCTTGGGCCCTTGAGCAAGGCCCTTAACCCTCTATGCTCCAGGGGACCCTTACGAGAAAAATAAACCAAGGACCATGACGTCGGAGCGACGTGGGGCCGCCTTCCCGTGGGCTCACCACCTGCGGGAGGGACCGTAAGGGACCGGTGCTGAGAGGATTGGGCAGCAGTCGAAGGCGGGGGCCTTGACAGCCCGATCCCTGGACACGGAGAAGTGTCTGGGGAATCTGCTTAGACTGCTGCCCCCGCGACCCGAATTACGGATAAGCGGGAGAAGATGAGATGAGATAAAAACTTTCAAAAAAAACAACCGTCGGAATATATTTAAAGGGGGTCTTGTGAATTTTGCTATTTTCCAGTCTGTTTATTTTGACTGTTAAAGACACCATTGAGTGCAGGAACAGGCTTCTTCAGGGTTTTTAGACCATTTTCTTTAACAAACTCTTTTTAATGTCACAAAAAGCACACATTTGATGTTTGTGGATGATATTGTGATTTGTGGTGAGAGTAGTGAGCAGGTTGAGAAGATCCTGGAGAGGTGGAGGTACGTGCTGGAGAGAAGGGGAATGAAAGTCAGTTGGAGTAAGACAGAGTACATGTGTGTGAATGAGAGGGGGGGTAGTAGAGTGGTGCGGTTGCAGGGAGAAGAGGTGGAAAAGGTGGAGGAGTTCAGGTACCTGGGGTCAACAGTGCAGAGTAATAGAGAGTGTGTTAGAGAAGTGAAGAAAAGAGTGCAGGCATGGTGGAGTGGGTGGAGAAGAGTGATAGCAGGAGTGATTTGTGATAGAAGAGTATCTGTGAGAGTGAAAGGGAAAGTTTATAGGACTGTGGTAAGACCTGAGATGTTGTATGGATTAGAGACAGTGGCATTGAGTAAAAGACAGGAGGTGGAGCTGGAGGTAGCAGAGCTGAAGATGTTAAGGTTTTCGTTGGGAGTGATGACGATGGACAAGATTAGAAATGAGTTTATTAGAGGGACAGCGCATGTAGGACGTTTTGGTGACAAGGTGAGGGAGGTGAGATTGAGATGGTTTGGACATGTGCAGAGGAGGGACATGAGTTATATTGGTAGAAGAATGCTGAGGATGGAGACACCAGGTGGGAGGAAAAGAGGAAGACCAAGGAGGAGGCTTATGGATGTGGTGAGGGAAGACATGCAGGTAGATGGGGGGTATGGAGATGGATGATCCGCTGAGACCCCTAATGGGAGAATCCGTGTTTTTTCTTATCTACATTTAAATACAGTATTTATAATCACAACCCAGAATTTGCAAGGCTATATTTATAAGTGTGTTATTAGGTTTATAGTGTATTCTATTTACATTAAATTATATAATGTATATATGTACATATATCTTGCTTTTTTATTGTTATTTATGAACATTTTTTTTTTTACCCCTTTATTTACACTGTTGATGTCTGTATTGATACTGCAGGCGTTTTGTACGTGAAGTGTGTGTATAATTGTTTGGACACACGTTTTCCTTCATTGGTAATGTCTCGCCTCGACCACTAGGGGTCAGTAAATCCTCACACGTGTCATCTATCGGTATCTTCGTATTATAATGCAGGTTGAAATAAATTCCTCCACTAATAATAATAATAATAATAATAATAATAATAATAATAATAATAATAATAATAATAATAATAATTCTCTTTGCTTTTTACTTCTCTGAAACAGTGACTCATACAGTAACTTCTGCAGGACACACCCGTATTGAATGCTGGAAGCCACACTTGTTTATAATTACATAATTACAAGACAAAACTATAGCCAATCAGATCCGACTTCCGCCGGTGCGCTCGACCAATCAGAGGAGGCGCAGGTGAAGCGCAGATGTCATGTGTTTTTCAGTGGAACTGCACTGCACATAATAAGCTCTCTGTGTGTATTAGACACATCTGTACTGAGTACTGAGTGTTCTTGTGTGTCTTATTTATTGACCTTATTCTTTACTCGCGTGTGTGTGTGTGTGTGTGTGTGTGTGTGTGTGTGTGTGTGTGTGTGTGTGTGTGTGTGTGTGTGTGTGTCGTGCGCAAGCGCTGAGATCCATGATGGATGAAGGAGTTTATGATGCTGTGGATCAAAAGAGATCTTAGCAGGAACTTCAGAGGAACAACACACAGGTGAGTCCAGAGATCAGGGCTTTCCTGTCATTCTGGTGTCATGAATGCGCATTTGTTTCATGTCTGATCAATGTAACATACAGAAATGCCTGGAAAATGGATTCATCTCTCTGACTCTCTGTTTTTTACCATCACATCTCGTGTATTGTGTATCGGGGGGCTGTGCGATACGGCGGAACAAACCGATATCGTGATGAATCATATCACAATATACTTTTGTCAGATATCGTTAATATTGTGATTTTTTTTTTTCTTATGTATTCGGTTTGTAAGTAAATTGTAGAGTCTCCCCCTGGAAAAAGACTCCCAACAATGGTTGATAGACCTCATCTTGTCTTATATATTTAGTTTTTGTAACCGTTTATATTCATACTGCCGATGTCTGATATGATTGAGGATGTCTAACATTTCATTCAGTGTACTTATCATTGTATTTATCTAAAAATATTTATAAAAAAATATAGAATTTTAACGCAGCTCGCAATTCTCTGACCATTTTCATTAAAAATATAAATAAATATAAAAGAGGCGAAATGAAAACCTTCAACGCAACTTACATTTTAAGAAAAAAACTAAACAAAACCAAACAATATTTCTCTTCCTCAGTCAGCCATTGTGGGCATTAAAAAGTGTAACTCTGATGTATTAAAGTGTGCAGAGCTACACACTACACGCTGTTTTTTCAGTCGAATTTGGCTGTAACTTAGCTGCCCTGTGAGGCGAATTTGAAATCTGATTGGTTAAAGAAACAGACCCATCGCTAATAAAGGTACATGGGCCAGCACTACAGATTCTGAAGGTCCTGGGCAGATTAGAGTGACGTGGCAGCACAAAGAGGCTGAAATCTGATTGGACAAAAAAATCTAACACACGTACTGGAAGCAGTGCAGCCAAGAGAAACACTACAAAATGAAGAGAATAAACTGTTGGGAATCAATTAATACAATTTCATGGACAAATATTAGAATTTAGGTTGTAAATGTAGGTTAGTGCTTCTGATAGTGTTTAGACCAGCAAGGACTTCTCTGTGGGCCTAAACACTATCAGAAGCAATGACCTGACGGCCTGCCACTGGTGTTACTACAACTACTGTTCAAATCCATATTATGGTAACACAAATGTAAGTAAAGAAAAAAACAGGGTATTAGTACATTAAGAAATGGTCAATCAATCTGAAAAATCTAAAGATGTGCAGTCTTCGAAACCATTAAACATAAAAAACAAGCTCTCATTAGGAGTGTCCCAGAAGACGACCAAGAGCTACCTCTGCTGCAGAGGAGAAGTTTATTAGAATGACCAGAATCACAAACAACTGACTTACATAAATACTTCTTGGAGTTCAAGTGGCAGACATGTTTCATCCACTGTTTAGAGGAGACTGCGTGAGTCAGGCCTTCATGGTTGAACAACAAGCAGAAAAGACTTGCGTGACCAAGAAACACAAGGACTCAAAATCAGTTGAAAACACACCTTTGGTCTGATGAGTCCAAATTCAAAATTTTTTGTTCTAACCTCCGTGTCTTATTTGGGCGGATTTGGAAGGATGAACAGACAGTTCTTGAATGTGTGGAAGCATTGTTGGTGACACTGTCTGTGATTTAGTCAAAACCAGCATGGATACCAGAGCATTTTGCAGCGACATGCCATCAAATCTGGTTTGCCCAATACGTTTTCTAACAGGACAATGACCCCAAAAACATCTAAGTTACGTACAAGCTCTTAGTCCAAGAAGGAGAGTGATGGAGTGCAGTATTAGATGACCTGACCTCCACAGTTAGCCGATCTAAATCCACTTGAGATGGTTCCCAGAGGAACTCCTCAACATTGTTAGAAAGCCATTTCAGGTCACTACCACATGAGACTGAATAAGAGGAATGTCAAGAGTATGCAAAGCTGTGATTAAAGCAAAAGGTGTCTATTTTGAAGAATCGAAAATATAAAACCTTGGTGACCTTCGTGAGCATCGCATAGTGCACAAGATCTCGAACCATTAGTACAACAGTAAATGACATCAGGTTTTTACTTCTTTCAACCAAAACCAAGATTCTTGCACATTAGCCCAAACTTGGCTGATGAAGATTAGATTAATGAGTAGATTTATAACTTGGTTTCCTTCCATGGTCACAGAGATCAAACTTTTTCTCTATTCTGATGGGGGGTTTTTGTGAACACTAAGTAAAGCTTTTGTCCTGTGTAATAGTTTTCTACATTGTGCTGCTACTAAACGATTAGCTGTTTTGAGAACTTTAATGTCTCAGTTTTTGTTACTGTGGAAAAGCTGTGTAGGTATGTGTCTTAAAGTATCGTGGAATATATAATCTACCCACAATAATATAACTCTGGGTGTGGTGAGATCATGTATTTACACAGGATGTGAAATACAACGTAACCACACTGACAGTGTGGTACACGCTCAAGCTATAAAGCTAATGCTCTTTTTAAAAACGTGTTGTTCTGTAAGCATCTACTCTGGAAAGGAACTTCTCTCAAGGCAGAACGAAGAGAGAAAAGATTGTGAAAAATGTATCATGTAGCCAAAACACCCAGTGTTCATATCTCTGTGAGCTGCTGCTGCTACTGTAAACAAGTCTGGCTGTGATTTTGAAACAAGTGTTTTTGAATTAATTTCTAGTCAGGTTAGTCGGGCTACTGTCTTTAATCTTACAGAACAAATAGTATTTATAGCGGGGGTCCCCAAATTACAGCCCGCAGGGCCGAATACGGCGCACCTCCATGCTTGAAACCACCCTCTCAACAAAGCCATTCACATTTTAAATTTTAAGCATGTTTTCACCCACCAACCAAATGCATCAGTAAGTAAATGTTTTGATAATGACATCTTTTCATGTTCATTGCTAAAATAAATAATGACATAATGAAATAAATAAAATGTAAAATCATAAAATCGCCACAATAACCCAGGTAGTCACTCCGGCCCGTTTAATTTTTCGGCTACAGACCAACACGACCCCCATTTAAAAAAGGAAAATTTATGTGGCCCTCACAAAAAGTTTGGGAATCCCTGGTTTATAAAGTAGACACACCAGACCATGACTCTAATAACACACATGACCTAATTCTCGCTAATTATGTTAGCTAATAAAGCATTATATTTCATGAGTTAAATAAGACGTATTTTCTTTTCTCAGAGATGGCGAGCGATCGTATGGCCATCCTCACTGACGATGAGGAGGACCAGAAGAGGAGATACGTTCTGGCTGAGCCATTTAATACTTTGTCACTGGGAACAGCAAACAGCACCCCGCCAAGCCAAACACCATCGTCTACCTCCACCGAATCGCCGCCCCCTCTGTCCACTTCCAGTCCAGACCGCTTGGAGCGGGTCTGCCTGAAAATAGATGAGCGCCTCCTCATCTCCAAGATCTTCTACTTCTTCTTCTATGCTGCCTACGGTTCCCTACACCCCCTCTTGGCTGTCTATTACAAGCAGCTGGGCATGACTCCGAGCCAGAGTGGCCTCCTTGTTGGGATACGCTACTTCATTGAGTTCTGCAGTGCACCATTTTGGGGAATTGTAGCTGACCGCTTCAACAAGGGCAAGGCCGTGCTGCTGTTTTCCGTCTTCTGCTGGGTGGTGTTCAACTGTGGCATCGTTTTCGTCAAACCGGCAAACATGACCTGCGTAGAGATTGGATTGCAGAACTTAACGACTCCGAGTCCCTCGGGGAACCACACAAGTGACAACACAAGCACGCCTTTCTCCACTACAACTACACCCAAAGAGTACACAATCGTTTTCGACAAAAGCCAAGTAGATACCATTTTCCTTGTGATCTTGCTTGTGATCATCTTCGGGGAATTTTTCAGTGCACCGGCTGTGACCATCGTCGACACAGTGACCCTGCAGTACCTGGGAAGGCAGCGTGACCGCTATGGCCTTCAAAGAATGTGGGGTTCTTTAGGCTGGGGTATAGCCATGTTATCTGTCGGCATCTGGATCGACCACACACACATCAAGCTGATCGTCCAGGGGGCCGGCTGCATCCTGCCCGACTATAAGAACTATCAGATCGCCTTCATTGTCTTTGGTGTGCTGATGACTTTAGCCCTTATTGTTGCAACACAGTTCCGATTTGACTCCAGGTCTGGGGCTGATCCATCAGAACCGGATGTGAAGCAACAGGTGGAGATCCCTCATGTGGTCCAGAACACATCCGAGTCCAGCATGGAGGAAGTCCCGGTGTGTCCCAGGCCTAACAACCACCCTGGGTTTCCATTCAAGGACATGATCCGTTTGCTGTGTGGGATCCGGTACGGCTCCGTGCTATTTGTGGCCTGGTTCATGGGCTTTGGTTACGGCTTCGTGTTCACGTTCCTGTATTGGCATTTGGAGGACCTGAAAGGGACCACCACATTGTTCGGCGTGTGCTCTGTGCTTAGCCACGCCTCTGAGCTCGCCGCCTACTTCATCAGCCACAAACTCATTGAACTTGTCGGCCACATCAGGTAAATTAAATATCAAAATTCTTTCCTTATAGTATTGTGGATATTTTTTTTTTTTTTTTTTTTTTTTATAACACTCCAGTGATCAGTCTAATGGTGGTTGTATCAAATCCATTTTGAACCATTTGCTTGTCTTTAGTCAAAAAATACTAATTCTGTGATCAAGACAATGACCTGAAGTGAACAGTCACCAGTTAGTTTTACACACATGACCAGCTTGAAGTGGGTAATATAACAAAAAAATACACACATTGTTGTTGAATTCTGAATTGTAATTGGTCAGAAAGTGTTAATTAATTTACTGGGGGCGTGTCCACACTAATAGGTTTTCATTTAAAAACGCATATTATGCTTTATGTTTTGGCCTTCCGTCCACACCGAGACAACATTTTCAGTCAACGAAAACAAAGGCTTTTGAAAATGATGCATTTTACGAACAACCTTATGATTTCTATAGCAACGGCTCATTCACAGGGACTCTTACAATCGGCACTTAAACGGAATCAAAAATGCTGTACATTTTTCTAATGTAAGGAGATGTTTATTTAACACCGATAAAAGGTCTCGCTCTTCTCTTTCTAACCGTAAGGTTTATGACATTTTAAGGACAGAGGAGGTTATTCAATGGTTACTCAATAACATGATAAGCAGTGTTCGAGGAAAAAACGTGTATAGCTGCTATATTACAAGTTGCAACAGGAACTAGCTAGCATTTAATGAATGTTAAAAGAAAATTGTAATCGTGGGCAAGTTCCACTTGGGACTTTAGGACCTTCTGTTAAAGGAAAAGAACCCACTTTAGGGTGGTGACCAGTGGGGGATGAAGTACACAAACCATGTAGTTGAGTTATAGTGGATACTCTGCTTCAGGACTCCAGTAAAAATGTCCCTTTAAACTTTCACTTGAGTAAAAGTACAAATGTTTTTGCCTTCAAATGTAAGTTTGACCAGTTGTGTTTGACCAGTTACGTTTTTATTCAATTGGAAATAAAAAAGGAACGACTGATTTTGCGAAATGTCGTTAAAAGTACGATTTCTGACTTGGAAATGTCAAGTAAAAGCCTCACCAAATGGAAATATTACAGCAAAGTACAAAAATACGTGAAAAAGCCACTTTAGTACAGAAACGTATTACGTTTACTTCCTTACTCTCCGCCACTGATCGTAACGGTGCTACATCGCTTCATCACTCCATCGTCGAATATTTTCTAAGAACAGCATGACACGTTCCTCATGCTGTACATACTGCATACCTCATACATGATTACATTTCTTTCTTTTTTTCCGTGTAGCGCCCCCACACCTAGCTGCAGTCTGGTGGTGGTAACTGAATCCAATTCACTTGACCTTTTTGGTCACTGGGTATAAATTAACATTGATTTGAAGTTGACAATAATGGATAGATGGTAGAAAAACATTAGTTTTTAGTGTAGGAATTGCAGGAATTATCGTATTATTTTAATACACACACGGATTGAGGAGTATTTCTTTTTTTTTTACATTTAACCCGCTGTAAACGACAACAAAACAAGAGCTTCGATTTAAACGTGTTCATTATACACTGATTTCTGTTTGAACTTGATACTGTGTTTCAAGCCGAATGTGTGACTGAGACTTTAGATATATTGTCATTTCCTGTGTGTGTGTGTTTATAAGTGTACAAGGCCTTCACACGTTTGCATTAGCCCGTGCAAGGACGCACACAAGGCTGTACACCACATACCAAATTGTGTTTTTTTGTGTGTATTATTATGACGTGTGGGCACAGAGAGCGAGTTTTGAAAGTCTCCAGCATCTAACGTCCTTGCACAAATGACTTCCTGTTTCCTGCAGAGTAAAAACTAGCGTTTAATGTCATGTTCTTTTCTTAGCAATGTGACGGACCAATGCAACATACCTAACACACACACACACACACACACACACACACACATTCACACACACTCCTCGGTCTCCACCTGTGCTCTGTACAGCATACAATGATTTCATATCTATAAATGTCCAGATGTTCCACTTAATTTTTTTATTGAAAAATCCTCCCTTAGCATGAAGAACAGTTTTACACACATTCTTTATTCATCTGAAATACTTCGCTGTGCCTCCTGTAAAACTTGCCAAAGTTGTTCTTCAACTAGTTGTAGATTTCTTTACATTCCACTTCATCCCAGAGCAGTTCAGCAGGATTTAGGTGCGCTGACTGAGCAGGACGTTCCAGGCCGTAAAACTCCAGACGACTGAGTACTCTGGAGGTATCAGAGCTGAAGATGTTGAGATGTTCGTTGGGAGTGACGAGGATGGACAGGATTAGAAATGAGTTTATTAGAGGGACAGTGCATGTAGGACGTTTTGGAGACAAGGTGAGGGAGGCGAGATTGAGATGGTTTGGACATGTGCAGAGGAGGGACATGGGGTATATCAGTAGGAGAATGCTGAGGATGGAGACACCAGGAAGGAGGAAAAGAGGAAGACCAAGGAGGAGGTTTATGGATGTGGTGAGGGAAGACATGCAGGTAGTTGGTGTGAAAGAGGCAGATGTAGAGGACAGGGGGGGTATGGAGATGGATGATCCGCTGTGGCGCCCCCTAAAAGGGAGAAGAGGAAGGAGAAGAAGCACAGTATACTCCTCCTCTTAGGATTATTTTTATTTGTAATATGATAAGGCATTAATGTTTGAAATGCCATCATGTATGAGATATAAAGAATGGGGTAGTAAACAGAATGAGGTAGTGTGTGGGTGAATATTTACTTATTCACTAAAAAATGAGGAGCAAAATGCACTTTTCACCAAATTCATCGCGATGGAGGATCGGAACGAATCTTGTTTCAGTGGATATGATTATGATGCCTTAATGAAAATAAAACCCAGATCAACACACCATTGAGCTGTAAAATCTGTATATTGGGCCTTTCATGATTACAGTTCAACGTCCACATGCTGTGTTCGTCGGTTCCTGTGCCACAGAGCTAAGGAAGTGAAAGGCGTCTGCTATGGCAGTTTGTTGACTTTGGTGCCGAATGACATCAGGGAGGCCTTCTAGAGTGTTTACCCGCTGTAACATAAAGGACATGAGCAAACAGTGGAGTGTGAGAGAGAGAGAGAGAGAGAGAGAGAGAGAGAGAGAGAGAGAGAGAGAGAGAAAGAGAGAGAGAAATTGGGGAGAAAGAGAGAAAATAAACGAGTGAGAGAAAGTGAACAAGAAAGGGAGAGGGTGAACGAGAGGGAAAAAGTGAGGTAAAGAATGAGAAAGGTGGGGAAAGAGAGAGTGAACAAGAGAGAGAAAATAAATCCGAGAGAGAACATGAACATGAAATTGGAAGTGTACATAGGAGAAGAAATGAGAGAGATAAGAATGTGGAGAGGGAAAGAGAATGAGAAAGATAGAGAGAGAGAGAGTGGGGGGGGGTAAAATAAAAGAGAGGAAGAGAGAGACTGAAGTGAGAGAAAATAAACGAGGGAGAAAAAGTGAGCAAGAAAAGAAGGGAGTGGAAAAAAAGAGCTGGAAAGAAAGAGAGATGGCGGTTAAGGTGAGACTGTGGTTTTCCTCCGTCACACATCCGCCGTCTGCTGTCAGGATTTCCGAGGTGACGTCACAGTAAAGCAGCCTGAAGGTTTTTTATTACGAGACTGAACTCATTACCCGAGTTATAAAAGAAACGTGAAAATCTCTGGAAATTTCCTTTTATACTTTTTCCCTGAATCACCTGAGAGACCTGATGAGGTGTTTTCACTTCTGCTAAAACGATCCTCATTGCTACTTCGTCATATAAAATTGAACACTTTCAGAATGAGCAATATTTAAAAACTCGCCTTCACACTACCTCTTTCTTGTGTCTACTGTAGTTTGTGACCTAAAGGAACAATAGTAGCTACGTAAAGATGTTAAAACTACTCAATATTAGCTTCATTATCCATATTTTCCACCAGTATTTGATTCTTCTCAAAACTGTTACCCCAAAGTAGGTTACACAATTATACCATGAAATTTTCCCTTCACTTAAGACCCAAACAGGAGACCCAAACCGGTTCCAGCAAGACAATGCCGCTAAGCACAAAGCCATGAAGATACACGGGTTGGAGTGGAAGATCTCCTGCTGTAGAGGTAACGCAGATGTGCGTTACCACACCTGCGATTCCATTCAACAGCAAGTTAGAACAAAGCGCAAACGTAAAATTCTGTGTGAAGAACATCACTGGAAGATGTCAAGATCAGGAAGACTTTCAACGAGCTCAACCCCCGAAAAATTTCGAAACCATTTGGCAACTTGGAGAACAATCCACATGATCTTACTTCGGCCCTCTTCCTGAAGATAAAGATCCTCAAAGGTCGCCGTTTTGAGACCAGAGATTGCAGGACCTTCTGAATCGCACGAGGAACTTGACGCGCTTCAAAAAGAACGCTTTCGGGACATATTTTAGAATTTTGCTGTGCGAAGGGACTATTATGTAGGTGCCTGTGTGGAAACTTGGATAAATAAAGTACATTCTTGTAAACGGAGCGAGTCTCGAAAACGTTTTGATGCCACCTCTTATGTACACTCAGTGGTGGTAGCTTGGTGTTGAAAGTCTTTATAGTTGAACTGCTGCCACTCACTCCTTTCAGGTCTGCCGGCAGGTTCACCAGGTGCAAATAATCAAGAATGCCGTCGCACCACTTGCTTTCAAGCTTCTTAGTTTGTTCAATATCACCCATCTTTTACGTCCCCTCCACTGTAGCTGCTGCATCAGAATTGAATCTACAATTGCCTACAAAGACGAAAGCGAACCAACACGTTTTACCTCTCAGCATTTATCCCACCCTACTCGCTCTCCCCACCCATTGGTCCCACCATCTCTCAGGGTACAACAAAGAAATGCTTCTAGACTCCTCTCTCTTCTGCCACCAGGGTGGTGGAACAAACTTCCATTTGATGTCAGAACAGCTGAGTCACTAGCAGTCTTTCCACGACGTCTAAAGACTTGCCTCCTCCAGAGGTTCTTAAACGAGCACTTATTGATTTGCTTTCTAACTATATTCTCTCCCAGCAGAGTTTAAGACTAATAATATTCTTAGTCTGTGCCCTAATGATCCACCATTTATTGATTGAGACTTCAAAGCACTTTGCGAGCCTCGCTGAATGAGGAGGGGTCAGCCAAATGGCAGAAATGTAAATAGTATTTCTAATGCTGAAGTACAAGCTCCCCCACGCTGTTCATTACTGTGAGGAAATCGCAAGCATTTTGCTCTCCGTCTAAAAGATTTTGTAAAGGGATTACTCGCATGTGAAAGATCTATTTAACACTAAATAGAGAAACGCATATCAGCGTAAAGAAAGGCGAAGAAAATTCGAAACGACTCGGTCTAGACGTGCTGATTTGCATTCTACACAAAACCAGACGTTTTTTTCGCTCACGTCCTTGTGAAAGGGAAAGCTTTAAAGCTGGCTATTACCTCACGCCCTGGAGAGTCATGTGTCCAATTCCCATACTCTGGTGTAGAATTTTTACAGTCTATATATAGTAACATGAGTGGGAATGACTGGTTTGAACTCGGGCATTTTTTTTCCCTCGAATATTTTGGTGCTTGGACCCCGGTGATTTATTCTCATACACACTTTATGATTCCTATAAATTTTTACCTTCATATAAAGTTTGGTCATTTTATTGTTCTTCGTTACCCTGAAACAACCATTTACTGTGAACTGCATATTATTCACGTATGGTGCTTGGACCCCTCCGATCGCAGCATACGGTTGTATTATGTTATTGCATGAAACCATTTGTGTTTGTGTGCAATGAAGATCTAAGCTTTAAGCCTCGAGCGTAATCTGATCTCTCCCATTAGCTTACCAGATGTACCACGCATTTAGCTATTGATCTAGCCGGCGCCCCGATCCTCTCCTGGATCGATCCGGTGCTCAGAAATTCGAGACGCAGTGGTGTTTTCGTAGAACCCTGATTTGCTTGGGTCCATCTCCATGCACGTCATGTCACACCCACGTTTGCATGGTGAATGTGTTGGTTCACATGATGCTGCACAGCCACACGGGGGGGTATTTTTAAATACACTGTTCTAGTTCTTAAATCATTTTAAACTGGTCTTAATTTTCCGACGTCCCAGTAACAATACCTCTAACGTTTTATTCAAATGCCCCCGCCCCCCGTTAGAATGGGGTTTTTTTGTTCGATCCTGTGGTGTTGTAGTTCTCTCCTTCGCTGGTCCAAATCAAATCAAATCAAATTTTATTTGTCACATACACATACATACAGGGTACGACATGCATGAAATGCTTTTTACGACGGTCCGGCATGAGGGAATAGAATGGGGAGAAAACAAAGAAAAGAAGGCAGATAAATAAAGTATAAACTATATAAAATATATAAAGATATGTATGAGGAAAAAGGGTATATACGTGGTATGCTTATGACAGTAAACAGTAAAAATTGAAGGTGGTTAATGTGATTGAAATATACCTCGCTGTATTTTGACTACAAAAGAGACCAACAGCCAATCAGCTTTCTGTTATTACAATCTCTCTCGGATTGTACCACAGACATAATACGGATAAAATTTTTCAGCTGTGGGGAAGTGCAAGTTTAGTGATACTTGACTTGAAGAAAAAAATGATTTAGGGTTTGTTTAAAGCTGGTTGTTTGTGTGTGTTTTTGATGTTGTAGTCTAGGTGTTAAATTTCATTCTTAATGGTCTTAAAAAGTCTTAAATTTGACTTTGTGAAACCTGCAGAAACCCTGGGTTACAATTGTTCTTTTTTGAACAGTGATCGGTATTCATTAGTATTAGTGATGGTGAGATTGACATGGTGCATCTGCATAAAAGTTAACAATGTAATGCATCGTTTTAAACAAAAGTGTGCATCGGATACAAGTTGGCATTCGTACTGCGATGCATTCTTTTTAAACATATTTGCATCAATAAAAAATGATTTATTTAAATATTATAATTAGTAGATTGTACGTTTATTATTTAGAAAGTGACCAAAAATTTGTGACCAATAATTTGTAGCTGCTGCTACATGAATACGATGCATCACAACACCACGGAGAACGAGGCGTGTCCTGAGAGTCTAATAGAATACAGATTAACATGGCAGAGGTAGAGCTGTAACTTCCTGCAGACACAACAGGAAAAGGACGTCTGGTTTTATTTATTTGTTCATTTTTGCACTTTAAATGCGTGTTTGTGAAAAGGGCCATGCGTTAGAATTCAGAGGGCGCTTAAGTAAATTGATTTGTTGTCTGTTTTCTGTCTGAACATTCTGTACCATATTGTATCATCTTTCCCATTGCGTCGTATCGCATTGTGTTGAATCGAATTGACATCCGATCGCACTGCATGGTAATGGGAGAGAACGCATCTCATCGCATCAGTCGCTGTTTTATATGTACCTTTTAATGTATCATCGGCTTCAGTAATGAAGAACACATCCCACATCTGTATACAGCACACTGTATTATATCTATAGGGAAGTATATTGTTGTGCAAATGATGGGCACAAGGGCGTAACTTCTATTTCGGTGAAACTCTTTGTCATCATGCGTTCCTGAGTCATCCTTCTGCAAATCCTCCCCGCAGTCTGAAACATGTCGGTGTTAATACAAATATACAAATACTTCAGATAAAACACTACAATCTGTGAGCTCTTTTAGGTGCACTGCTCATTTAAATACATAAAATAAATCAATCCAAATGATGATATCATCAACCTCCAGCTGGTATTCTGCTCATCCGTGACTGAGACGGAGAACACAGAAGATAAGATAAAGATCTGATGACAAATAGGCATGTGGTTAAAGAGCATCACTGCGTTCTGTTTATGTTCTGGGTGTTCTGGAGATTATTAGCTGTGGAAAATCCACAATGTTAAGTGAGATATTTAAACATTTTTTGGATTGGTTTTATCTTTAAAATGATTTTGAACTGGCTTAAGACTGGTTTCATTTTCGAAAACATTTTGAACTAGACGAAGAGTGGATTTCGGACTGGTTTTAGCCTTGAAAATATTTTAAGGTCTGACAAACAAAACAGTCCAAATTGTATTCAGATGTTTGAGCCTGGATTAATATTAAATAGTTTTTCTCCTGGTTTACAAAATGCCCCTTAGTTTTTCCTTCTTAGACTATTTTGAACCTGGTTTCACCCTATAAAGAAATTTAAGACCAAGATTCATCACAATCAATGAATGAAATACACTAAACAAAGTGATACTGTACACTCGGTGAAGTATTTACCTTCAAATGTACTGAAGTATCCGAATGTCTATGATTTATTATAACTCTAATGTTCCTGTTATCATTTCTATCACAAGATTCTTTACATAATCACCTCAGTTTATGTGTAAAGACTCGAATGTGACTCTCAGCACACTGATCTATTAATAGAATGATATTAATGACTCAAACACTGATTGATTTCTATTACAATGAACATGAACCCAAAACCTTCTTTATAACTACTTGGTGTAAATGAGGTCACGTGTGTGGTGGCCTGGAGTTTCTTCATCATTTATTCCTCTCTAAATGTTCTGCTTGATGTTGAACTGATGCTGAACTGTATGTTGGTGATCAGTAGATACACCAAGCGCCGATCAGAACACGTGTAAAACAGAGCGTGCGCTCGATCCTGATTGGTGACTCGCTGCGTGTTTCACCGGTTACGTTTTTATCCTCGTAAATAAAAAAAAACGACTGAGTTCACTGAATGTAGTTGAGTAAAAAGTCAAATATTTGACTTTGACTTTGAAATGTAGTGAAGTAACAGCAAAATTCTCCCCGAATACTTCAGTGAAGTACAGACACGTGAAAAAGCTGCTTAAGTACAGTGAAGAATTACATTTACTTCATTACTGTTACCTACTGATCATAACGTCATACTAACACAGTTTTATTATATAGAACACATTTGGACTTCTTTAAATCTGTCTTTTATTTAAGGCTTTATTTGCCTGATTTAAAATTTTTGAATACATTTTTATTCAGATTTGAACTTCTGAGCCTGGTTTTGATCATCTGTGAAATATTCGGCCAGGTTTTTCTCTGTTTTTGACATTTTGCTCTGTTTATCTTCTCTTCTATTTTTTTGGTCGCGTTTCAGGTTACTAATTATTGGTTTAATCTTCTTTAAACCACATCTGAACTGGTTTTCAGGCTGTTACATTTCTGAAACATTTAGTTCATAATGAAAAATGGGAGGTGTTTGTTATTGTATCTGAATTTTTCACGCTCTTTGTTGCTTTGCAGAGTCCTGTATATCGGGTTGGCCTGTAACACCGCACGCTACCTGTATATCTCCTACCTGGAAAACGCTTGGGTAGTTCTTCCCATGGAGGTCCTTCAAGGTGAGCAGCGTGAGGTTTCGCCAATCTGCTGCACTCAGGCATTTTTATCTGACAGGAAATGTTTGGACTGGAGGTCTGTCCGGCTGTGAGTTCAGCTCAGGCCATGAATCAGCTTTTTGACTCACAGCTCCGGTGTATTGTTTCCTGTAGCACGCCCTTTGCACTGGGTGTAGTTTAAAAACGTGGTGTTGTTTGTTAATGACTTTTATGGAAGGATTATACATAATAATGTTCTAACCTATTCATCAGTTCCAGTAATATATCTAGATAGAAACAACTCGAAGTAAAGCAAAGTACAAGTACACAGCTGCGATCGGTTGTTACGTTATGACGTAGCAGTCGCTATGGCGGTACAGCGCCCCCAACAGCACGACTAAACACGTGGAAAACATCTGAGATTTTGACTGTGATGTACATCAGAGATTCTTATGTAATGCATGTTATAGTTGAAATTTGAAATTATTATTTCAGATGTTTAATATGGTTTTAAAAATCTGCATATTTGAGTCTGAAAAGGTCTGGAATTTAAGGTTAGCATCAGGCAGGATTCACGGTTTTATGTTTTTTTTTTTTTTTTATCTTCCAGGACTTTTTTTTTGTCCTCGCTCACAATATATTCCTAGTTTCTTCTAAGACAGTTTCAGATCCAGTTTTAACCTATAAAGACTTGTTCACATTGTTAAATATACTCTAAATACACTATATGGACAAAAGTTTGCAAACATCTGACCATAAGATTGGTTCCCTTTCAGGGAGGTGGTCATGTGACCTCACTAATGTCATTATGTTTACACAATACGGTTTCCAGACACCTGTTTATATGTGCTTCCTTTTTAAACACCCCATTCCACATTTAGTCCACATTTACTTTAATAATAAGCTCCACTCTTCTAGGGCAGATGTTCCACTAGATCTTGTGGAGATTTGTGTGAGATCTGTTCAGCCACGAGAGGGTGTGTTGGTGAAGTCAGATACCGATGTAGGTGAGATGAGGTTTCTGGAGGTGCAGCGTTCCTCACATTCCTCCCAAATGTGTTCAAAAGAGCTCTATAGAAGGAGATCTTCCACATCGTCCAACCCATGTGAAATAGATCTTAATGGAGCTGGTTTTCTTCAGGATTTATTTCAGAAAACAGGACTGATTTTATCTGCAACATTTGAACCTCTGAACCCCATTTTTTTCCCCCTGAAGCCTGGTTACTACCCTACAGAAGGTAATCATCAGGCAGGTCGAGCAGCTTTACTGCAGCCTCATGAATACGTTGAGAGTAAATAAACCTGTTTGTTCAGCTCATAGATCACACTCCGAGCTTTTAGCTCTCACACTCAGCTCAGCTTTATTGTCCTGTATATGGGTTTGGCCACAAAAGTCTAATTTTGGTAAAGGATCTATTTACTCAGAGCTCAAAGCCACACCCTGTCACGCCTTTACATTAACATTTGAAGGGGATTTTCTCAGCGTAGCGTTAAATCTCCGACGCTCAGACGAAGAACACACGTCGTTATTTACACCCGGTTCCGGGATTGTCCGAAGAAAAACAGACCGATACAAAACAACTTGTTTGTCTGTGTTTTCAACCCACGTCTCCGTAGTGTTGCCTGTTCACACACGATAAAACACAAAGCGTATCACATACACACACTTTACCGTTTCTATAGCGAGAGATCGTCCACAGGGTTCAGTACGACTGTAAATAAAATACAGTCGAAACGTTAATCACGAACTCAGAGTCTCCGGTGTTAACGGTGAAATGGTACGTTTTGCATTTTCAAGCTCTGCGTTCTCATTGGTCAGCACGAATCAAAGGAGTCTCCAGTGTCAGAGGGTGAAACTGTAAGTTTTCCGATGTCGAGTTCTGCGTTTTGATTGGTCAGGATGACAGAGCGAGTCTCCTGTGTCAGGGGGTAAAGCTGTAAACTGTCCGACGTCGAGTTCTGGGTTCTGATTGGTTTTGAATAATGCAATTTATGTTTAAATGTAACTGTAGAAATGGATATAAATTAGTAGTAATAAAGCATAACTTTGACCACTAGACGAGGAACGAAACGCTCTGAGACATGCTGTTACAGGATAATAATCAGCTTCAGTGCGATATCAGTAAATTCATCACACCAGATCACTGACCGGTTTTCTTTAACAACACAATACAGTGTTAATTCATTACCGCATTCCTGAAAGTGATCTCCCTCACTGTACCTGTTTTCTGGGTCCTCATCAGGAAACATCAGGGAAATAAATCAACAGTAAAGTGACACGTTTCATATTTAAGATTAATAAAAATAAAATGCAATGAAATCAGTCGGTTTTAAGTACATGCAAAAAAAACCCTGAAAATCTCAAATAAACCAAAAATTGAATAAAGACAAAAAAAAATGAAACATAAAATGGGTATTAAATAAAAAGTATTAAATATAAAAAAAAGTAAATGGATATTAAAAAATATATATATATATATATATATATATATATATATATATATATATATATATATATATATATATATATATATATATATATATATATATATACTAAATACTAAAAAACTGACAATATAAAAAATACAGATATATTAAAAAAATTCTTATTGTATACACAAAATACACTTCTAAAAATGGTGTGCGTATAATGTGCACTTTTTCTATGTTGTATAAAGTGATTTTTTTTTTTTTCCATTATTACTGTTTTTACTCCAGTTCAATTTTATTTTAAACGTTTATTTAACCATTGTTACGAAGGCGCCTTAAAGAAATGAGTAATTCCATTTTAGTGCTAGAAATGTTATTCTTTTATTTAATTATTTTATGAAATATCTTAAATCTTGACCATAAAAATAATAATAATAATAATAAATGATTAAAAAAAATGTTTCAGATAATCTTTTCTGTGAATACGACACCTTAATAAACACTGCACCTCTGATAGCTCCTAAAAAAAAATTAAAAGTAAAAAAAAGATTATTTTTAAATGTATATTTCTACGAACACATTATTAAGATGCACAATACAGTATAATATTTATAAAAAAAAACATCATAACTATATTACAGACAGACAGACAGACAGACAGACTGTGCCCCCAAAAAAAAAAATGGAAACACTTAATAATAATATGGTAATCTTTTTTTTTTTTTTTGACCAAACAAATCTATAGATGTCCAGATGTTCCACGGTTAGCATGAACACCAGCTTTCCACACCTTCAGCATCTGTTTCTCCAAACGTTCAGATGAAATCATTTGTTGTTCCTCTTTTAAAACTCGTCAAAGATGACCTTCACCAGTTGGAGATTTCTTTCCAGGCCAGTGCGTAGTTCATCCCAGTGCACGTAAATAGGATTTAGAAGGTTAGGACCATGTTGGTTCAGGATTTGGTTCAGGATTTTCCCCTTTATTCAGTATTATACACATCCTGCTATAGGCGGTTATGTGTAACACTGTTTAGCTTTTACACAGTTCGGACCTGTGTGTGTGTGTGTGTGTGTGTGTGTGTGTGTGTGTGTGTGTGTGTGTGTTTGTGACTCTTCTCAAACCCTTTCTCTGTACAGGTAATGATAATGTTGCGTTGCAGGTCTGACCCACGCGTCCGTGTGGGCAGCGTGTATCTCGTACCTGAGCGCCGCGGTTCCCCCGGCTCTGAGGACATCTGCGCAGGGAATCCTGCAGGGCGTGCACCTGGGGCTGGGGCGTGGCTGTGGAGCCATGGTCGGAGGCGTGTTCGTCAACTTCTTTGGTATGACAAGAAAAACACGATTGCATCAGATTTTAGTATAAGGGGAACGTCCCACTTTTAAAGGAGAGGTTTGTAGTGTTTACAGCCCCACCTGCTGCCTGTGAGTGGAATTACAGCTGAAAACAACCACAGTGGTGTCATCAGGGGGCGGTGCTTATTTCTGGGTTGGAACAATGTAAAGCAAAACTCTGAAGCTAATAATGTGAAGTAGACAATATTCCTGATGAACCAATAAATAGTACATCTTTAGAAACACTTATTACACCTTTAATGACTACAAAATTCATTAATAATGATTATTTTTTTGAATGATTTTTATTTTTTTTGCTTTGATATTTATTAATTTTATTTTATTCGTGCAAACAATAGTTTTTTTCACACTTTTTAGTGTACGATTTTAGATCGCCATCAGTCAGCTTAGTCTATTTTAAAAATGTTGATTAATTATTAAAAATTAATTAATTTTGGATTATTTATTTTTATTAAAATAGCGATTTGTGCTCATTCAGACACGTGGGGGTTGGGAAAGTCAGGTACTGATGTAGGTGAGGTCAGGAGGCCTGGGGTGCGGTCAGCCTTCACATTCATCCCAAAGGTGTTCAATAAGGTCAGAGCTCTGTAGCAGTAGATCTTTCACATCTTACAGCCCATAGAAAGCAGATCTTCATGGAGCTGGCTTTGTGCACAAGAGCATTGTCATGCTGGAACAGTTTTGGGTCTCCTAGTTCAAGTGTGGGGGAAATTTCACATACAATTGTGTGCCTCCAACTTCGTGGTAACGGTTTGTGGGAAAAACCACATATGGCTGGAAAAGTCAGTTGTCCTAATACTTTTGACCATACAGTGTTAATGACCTGAATGTGAAAGTAAAGTGCAGTGCAGACTAAAGTCAAATATTCTTCATTAGATTCATGTTTTATATAAGGCATAAATCAAGGAATAATGTGTGTGTGTGTGTGTGTGTGTGTGTGTGTGTGTGTGTGTGTGTGTGTGTGTGTGTGTGTGTGTGTAGGTGCTGCTGAAACGTTCCGAGGTTTAGGAATGGCGTCTCTGATCATCCTGCTGATTTTCGCCCTGATTCAGACCCTCATCGGGCCGAGCGATAGCAGGAGTAAGTCCCCTTCATGCGCTTGATGTTTCTAAATTAAATGGATACCCAGAGGTTAAAACCCCTGTGTGTCTCACGCAGGAGACCCCATGCTAGCTGAGAACATTCCGGTACCTTCGAGTCCAGTTCCCATCGCCACCATCGACCTGGTGCAGAACCAGGAGAAGACCATCACCAACGCCGAGGTCAAAACGAACACTGCCGCAGCCCCTGCTCTCAAGAAGACCAAGTTCCAGGAAGAGCAGGAGGACGTGACCAAGCCAGCATGGGTGGTGTCCACGTCCCCCTGGGTTACCATGTCCTACGCCTTTTACCAGATCAAAGAAATGATGTCCTCCATCAGGGGCAACCGTCCTCCGGGGGAGTTCGGCCCACAGGGGGTGTGTCCTATCATCAACAACAAAAATACTAATGTTCATTATTAGAACAAAATACACATTCTTTATTCACGGATTTGCTACTTTCACTAATTATTTCTTTATAGCAGCTAACAAACGACCTACTTTTATTCCTTTTTGTTTTCTAACCAGTTTCAAGAAATGCGAGAGTGATCTTTCAACTCTTTCCTTTTTCCCCTTCATGCTTTCTCTCTGCTCAGATTAAAGGTGAGCTCCTTTTTCTTCTCTTAATGGGCTTTCTGGGTTTTATTCGGTTCATTTTGTCTTCGTGGTGGAGACGCCTTGACCGCCGGGCAGATTTCCTGTAACGCCATAAATATTGCCATGTTTATTCATAAAATTCAGAAAGATTTAAACAATTTATATTTATATATATATATATATAATTTTTTTTTTTTTTTTTTTTTTTTTTTTTTTTTAGGCTGTCAATCGATTAAAATATTTAATCACGATTAATCGCATGACTGTCCTGAGTTAACATTTTTATCTGTTTTAAAAGTAGTTTAAATTAAAGATTTTTAGGTTTTTAATTCTCTAATTAACATGCGCATGGATAAATATGGATCCTTTATGGACGCATGCAAATGCGTGTTTATTATTAGTGAAACCAAACTCAACATGGAGCATGAAGACAAAATATTCTTGTACATGTTTTAAAGTAATTATGGTGTTTTAAATGACGTAAATCATTGGGACACCAAACGAAACTTTTATGTTTCCACACGGACGGTTTTAATTGTCTGTCATGGCGGATTTAGATTTTTTTATATTTTTAAGGTTTTAAATTCACCACTTTTATTTTAATTTAGAATTATAATTAAACTGGTCAAACAGAAATCGCGCGTTAATAAAAATGTTTCTTTTAAAAAAAAACTTCATCACAAACTGACCGTTACAAAGCAGAGACTGGAGACTTCTTTATTTTAATGAAAATGAAAATGCCGTTTTTAGAATTTATCCGGATTAGTGTAGACGTAGCCTCAATGAACACCTTCTGACCAATCACAGTGCAGAAAGAGAGAGTGCTGCAGTGATCGTAGAAACTTGCTCTGAAAAGCCAAAGTTCACTGGTGAACATTGATTCAATAAGAAACAAGGAGGCGGGGCTAACCATGCAATGTTTATTTGGTTATAAAAGAAGTTACGAGTCGTTAATAATTATGTAGCTTATAAACTTTCTACCTAAAAAATAAATAATACTCTTGGACTTTCCGTCGTAAAATAAAACTACTCTAACTACTAAACAAACAAGTGGGAGTAAAAACTTTTGCACTTGACACTGTTTCGGGTTTACTTTCTTCATGTTCTTGCTGCAATTTATTCTCGGTGATTATCAAGTAAATAGAAATCTGCAATAATATCACACTAAATGCATTCTTCGAAGCATGTCCTTTATATTTGTCCAAGATGTGTCCTTATTTGCCTGTTTCCTGTTTCTGTGATTGTAGGAAGGTACTGAGCCGGTGTCTGCAGCCCCATCTGCTAAAGAACCTCCTCCAGGTGCTTTCACCAGTGCTCCAGAGCAGGTCTCTTCTGTTGATGCTCCTGAACAACCAAAATCTGATCGCCCAGTCCCAGATCCCCCGGTCGTTTCCGTTACCCTGGTCTCCGAACCCCCAGTCTCCGTTACCCCGGTCTCCAAACCCCCAGTCTCCGAACCCCCGGTCTTCGATCCCCCAGTCCCAGATCATCCTATCCACAATCGACCAAGCTCAGACCATCCCATCCCCGATTGCCCAGTCTCCAATCACCCAGTCCCCGAACGTCCTGTCCCAGATGGTCCCGTGTCCCATCACACAGACTCTGGACAACCATCAAAAGATCCACAGAAGATCTCCACCAAAGACCTGGGGCCTGCACCCATACCAGACTCACTCCAGAATCCCCCTGACCCATGACATCTGCACACAGACAAAAAAAAAAACTTTGTAAACACCTTTAAATGTAAATAAGCGAGTACTGTACAGGTACCTGGACCGAACGCTGATGTTAGTTAATGCAGTAAATCATGCATCGATTTGCACTGTAAGGTCTGGGTTTACACATTACAACATTGCGACGCACACAAAACGTTTACCCCTACCGTATTTATTATCTCACACCATAACCACACCACGTTTCTCAGAAATCTGGGTTTTTAATGAGGCTGATTTCACACTTGACATCAACCACCACCACGTTTCTTTATTACGTTACCTGACAGTTTATAAATCCCCAAAACTGAGCATCGAAAAAATACGAGGAACAGCCTTTCTTCAGCCTGAGGTCATTTCCTGTTTACTGATTGATGCACTTTGCTAACCTGTCTGAGAGCGAAACTACAAAGCGAAGCTAACACGAAGCCTAGAATGTAGCAATTAATTTTCCTGCCGATTGATTAGTGCATTACTAGGTTTATTTTTATTATTAATTAGCAATACAAAGTAGCTTTTTTTTATAGTGACTTTATAAGGCCACGCCCAGTCACACTGCACACCCGCAAGAGAAAAACTACATGCCAATCAGGGAGCAGTTTAGCACCGCTAACAGAGTGTAAATAATGGAAATGTATTACCATTCCAACCAAAACACTGTCCTGGTTTCCTCTGCATTACTGACCATCATGACAGGACGCTAGGCTAGTTCAATAGCAGACACTAGCTAGCACTAGAGTGTGAACAGAGTTGCTACGGTAACAATGCTACAAGCATCACATCAGCTATTTTTCCCCTTGTAAAATAACTTTAAAAACATTCCTGAGAGGAAAAAAACACTGGAAAGAAGAAAGAAATTATTCTAGAAGGTATAGACCACCACCATCATAATCACCACCATCCTCATGACCTCAATTATCCATGTTTCTGTTAACGCTAAATTTTGTAACAATAAAAGTTGGATGAGAAAGTTTGTCTGAACTCTGTTATTCCCATCATACATGGCTAATCCACTAGCTGAACCTAGCTAGCTGTTTTATAAAATAGCTAATCAATCATGGCTTATACATGAACACGGGATTAATTTACATTTCTGGCAGTTAGCAGACACCCTTGTCCACGTTCAAAAGTGATTTGAGTCTCTATCGATGAATAAATCAGACTACAACTCTGTTTAGAGGGTTTTTTTTATTTGTAAAAGACAAAGCAAACCTGTAGAGTGTTAGTTTTAGTGCTTCAGGAAGAGGAATGTCTTCACCCGTCGCTTGAAGATAGTCAGGGACTCCTCTGTTCGAACATCTACTGGAAGTTCATTCCACCCCCTCGGTGCCAGAACAGAGAAGAGCCTTGAAGTATACTTACCTCTTCCCCTGAGAGAAGGTGGTACCAGTCGGGCAATGCTGGAAGATCTCAGCCAGCGTGGTGCAGTGCGAGATGTAATGAGGTCTCTGAGGTAAGATGGTCCATTTGTGGCCTTGTAGACAAGCATCAGTTTTTTTAATCTGATACGTGCAGCTACTGGGAGCCAGTGGAAGGAGAAGATGATGAGTGTCATCAGCAGTGGTAAGAAAACCCTTGTGAGGATATGACTTCAGAGTGAGTTTAAAGGGTGAAAAGGATGGGACCAAGTACTGAGCCTTGTGGAACACCAGTGGAGAGTCTGTGTCAGGCAGATGTGGACCCCCTCCATGTTGCATGTTATGAGCGAACTTCCAGGTAGGAAGCAAACCATACCTGTGATGCTCCATGGATACCGAGGTTCCTGAGGTTAGACAAGATTTTGCTAGATAATAATACGAACTAGGTAGCATGAAGTCAAAGGCTACTAGCTTGATGATCAGCGATCGCTAAAAGTTAATTTTGGGTAGTTAATTGAAAGCTTAGCCAGGTTCCCTGGTGGTCTAGTGGTTAGGATGCGGCGATCTCACCGCTGCGGCCCGGGTTCAATCTCCGGTCAGGGAACTAACCCCAGCCGCTCTTAGTGCCAGTCTCAAGCCAGGATAAATGAGGAGGGTTGCGTTAGAAAGGACATTCAGCGTAAAAACGTGCCAAATCAAACATGCGGATGATCCGCTGTGGAGACCCCTAATGGGAGAAGCCGAAAGAATTGAAAGCTTAGCCAACTAAGTTTTACAGTTATCTAAACCGGCAGCGGATGATTGCGAAGTTCAACAGTGGGTGTAGTTAGCTAGCAAGTGAAAGACTAGTTAGTAAATGACAGCTTAGTTTGCTAATGTAATGACATACATCAGCTAAAGATTAATACAAAGTAGATACTTCATGAAAGATGAGTTAGCTAGGAAATAAAAGCTAGTTTATAATAGTTACGTTTGGTAAAGGAGCAAGGTGTATGTAGTGGGGGGCCGTCAAGGCCAGCAAGGGGATTATGACCGTGAATTATTATTATTAAATTATTCCCGATAGTTTCTCTTCATTTCAGAGCTTTTCTCTTAGTGCACTGATACACACTACATGAGTGTCTGTTTACATTGGAGCTTTAATCCAATTAGATATCAGACGTCACATCACGTGTTGCCGGAGTCAAAGAAAATTGCCATAAGCTTTACAGTATGAACCCTTGCAGCTTATAACACATGCTGCTTACAGACTGTAACTTTAACCAGTCAAAATGCGAGTTCCTGACTCTAAGGCCATCTAGCAGGCGTACAATAATGTCTACATTTTCACCTCCTTTGATTAAATGGTCAGAGAGCTTTCAAGAAAAGCTGGACATCATGGTAAGCAAAGTTTACTAGAGGTTAATGTTATGTAACTAGCTACTGTAGGTGATGATTGTGAAGTTAAAGTAATAGTGTTAGCTAGTTCTCTAGATGTTAATGTTGGGTAGTTAGTTAATTACAGCTAAGTTGGATAAAGATTATTGTTTGGTAGAGGACTAGTCAGTTATGTGTAGGTTAGCTGAGGGTCAGTGATGTAGAGGGCTAGTTAATGACGGTTAGGTTAGATATGAGTCAGTGTTTGGTGATGTAGAGGGAGAGTTAATGACTGTTGGGTTAGATATGAGTCAGTGGTGATGTAGAGGGAGAGTTAATGACGTTTAGGTTAGATATGAGTCAGTGTTGAGCGATGTAGAGGGATAGTTAATGACGGTTGGGTTAGATATGAGTCAGTGTTTGGTGATGTAGAGGGATAGTTAATGATGGTTGGGTTAGATATGAGTCAGTGTTTGGTGATGTAGAGGGAGAGTTAATGACTGTTGGGTTAGATATGAGTCAGTGTTTGGTGATGTAGAGGGAGAGTTAATGACCGTTGGGTTAGATATGAGTCAGTGTTTGGTGATGTAGAGGGATAGTTAATGATGGTTAGGTTAGATATGAGTCAGTGTTGAGCGATGTAGAGGGAGAGTTAATGACGGTTGGGTTAGATATGAGTCAGTGTTTGGTGATGTAGAGGGATAGTTAATGACGGTTGAGTTAGATATGAGTCAGTGTTTGGTGATGTAAAGGGATAGTTAATGACGGTTGGGTTAGATATGAGTCAGTGTTTGGTGATGTAAAGGGAGAGTTAATGACGGTTGGGTTAGATATGAGTCAGTGTTTGGTGATGTAGAGGGATAGTTAATGACGGTTGGGTTAGATATGAGTCAGTGTTTGGTGATGTAAAGGGATAGTTAATGACGGTCGAGTTAGATATGAGTCAGTGTTTGGTGATGTAAAGGGAGAGTTAATGACGGTTGGGTTAGATATGAGTCAGTGTTTGGTGATGTAGAGGGATAGTTAATGACGGTTGGGTTAGATATGAGTCAGTGTTTGGTGATGTAGAGGGATAGTAAATGACGGTTGGGTTAGATATGAGTCAGTGTTTGGTGATGTAGAGGGATAGTTAATGACGGTTGGGTTAGATATCAGTGTTTGGATAACTGGATAAAGACTAAGTTTTCACTTAGCAGATGCCTTTAGAGTTCTGAAAGTTCTGAAACAACTGAGCAGCTAAGTGGTTGAGGGCCTTGCTGAAGGGCTCAGGTATGGCTGCATGGTGGGGATGGGACCTTCTGATCCAAAGTCCAATTCCTTAACCATCACACTGCCACTTCAATTAATCAGAAGTTGATGATGGTTGACTTCAGAAAAAATTATAATTAGAAGGTAAGTTTGCTTGAGGTTCATGTTCAGGTGGGCCATGCAGGTCACGTGACCACGAGATCTGATGATCACCTTGTAAGATAGAGGTTAATGATGGTTACGTTCCTATATTCCTAATGTTCAAGATGAGCGCCTGCTCTACTCTGAAGGAGTCGTTACTATAGAAACGACAATGTAACAAAGTGAGCGCACTGCTATACACCCGAACTGACCAACCAGAATCCAAGATACAGCTAATACAGGAAACGTGTGTGTGTGTGTGTGTATCATTAAAAGATCTACATGTAGTGTCTTTGTAATTTATTAAATAAAGCATGAAACTGATCAAAACACATAGAAAATTATAAAATGGACAGAAAGTAATCATAAAAAATATTTTAGAATACACATGATGAGGATGATGATGGCACATTAGGACATGATGAAGATAAAATTTCTTAACAGCTTTGTGTGCACGGTGATGACATCTCACAGACCCTAGAGGGCAGTGTTTCCCTGAATCTTGATTGAAAGCGCTCGTGAATCGCTAGTTTTTTTTCTTACGTCTTTATAAAAGTTCACATTTAAAAACCGTTTTCCAGTTAAAATGATTTCAAGTAGAAAATAAAAGTAGAGAAACTTTGTAGAAGAAATGACGTCGTGCGGGGTCAGAAGGGCTCGTCGTCGTCATCTGTTAGCGGGCGCTCAGGGGGCCGGGGGTAGGGCGTGGGAGGGTAGGGGCAGATGGAGGCTGTGTAGGCAGGAGGTAAGGGCAGGGCAGGAAGTAGAGAACAAAGTGTCGAAAGGGAAGGAGGAGAGGAAAAAGGGCTATGGTTAGGAGGTTGGTGTGTGGGCGAGTGGTTCTCGTCGTCGCTGAAGTCCTCCGACGTCGCCGTTGTGTGTGTCGAGTCCAGGGCCGTGTTTTCGTCTCGCTGGGCTCCGAAGCCGTAGCTCTGCTCGTGGCTCAGCAGCTCTGCAGGAGTGACGTGAGCGCCGCTACGCAGGAACTCTGCGAAGCTGTGAGATACAATCCGTGGTTAGATCAATAACCAACACGTTCCGACCAACCAGAGTGCAGGAAGCCGTTGTTTTAAAAAGACAGTACCCGTGTGGAGTGCGGAGTCTCAGCACCGTGTCCCATGCAGGAAACCCAGGGTTACTGCAATGCCTCCTCAGCTCCTCCAGAGAAGACCTGGTGTTTCTCTCCGCCTGCTCTCGATACTCCTCTTCCGTCAGAAGCCTGCACTGAGAGGATCTCCTCCTCTGGAACAGACTCATGATCATCGACAAAAGCCAGCAGGTTTGTCTGGAGAGGGGGAGGGGGAGGGGGAGAGGGGGAGAGAGAGAGAGAGAGAGAGAGAGAGAGAGAGAGAGAGAGAGAGAGAGAGAGAGAGAGAGTGTGTTACCAGGGTTTCACCAAGTCAAATGAATGACATTTCAAGACCTTTGTAAGATGATTAAGAATGACATGTAAGACACAAATACATTGTTAGCAACCGGCCGTAACCGAGCCCTAAATATCGCTAAACTTGCACTTAAAAACCTGTTTAAAATGATTTATGACCTAAAACAGTGAATTTAAGACTTTTAAAGGCCTACAATTTAGATTTTTACATTTTAGACTTTTATAAAAAAAATTTACTTTTCAAGACCCTGTGAAAAACCTGATTATATACGAGGTGGTATCAAAAAGACTTCTGTAACCCGCCAACAGATGGCAGCACAAGGCTGCACACAGAGTCACCGGGAGCACAGAAATTCCTAAGTCAGTGTGCCAAAAGACATCGTCCTGTATACATCAGGAGCTGGTTCTATTCTGACCATGTGAGCACCCTGTCACCGAGCTCCTCCTCACATGCGAGTTTCTCGCTTGGAACAATATGATCTCACTTCCGCACCCACCCTACTCGCCGGATATGGCTTCTGCGGACTTCGCCCTCTTCCCCCATGGTGAAGATCCATCTCAATGTGACACCGTTGCGGAGATCGGGGGCGAATAGCAGACGGTGTTTGACACGCTTCGAAAAGATGACTTCTAGGACACGATCCAGAACAGGGATGGAACGCTGGGGGGCGCTGTATTGCTGTGCAAGTAAACTATTCTGAAGGTGAGAGTGTGTAAAACGTAGACAAATAAAGTAGTTCTTGTAAACAGAGTCTTGAAGCTTTTTGATACCACCGCTTATGTGTCTGTGTCATGCATCTAACAATAGTGAAGCTGTTGGAGTTATTTCCTGGTGCTGTTTTTTCACTGGATTTCTAATTTTCGTCTCCAGTTCGTCTCCAAATTCATCTTGTGCCTCGACCCATTTCCCAAAATTTCTCGCCGCTCTCACGTTATAAGTTTCACCGCATGGCAAGCTTCTCTGTGGACCTCCGTAAGTTTATTGGGAAATGCTGACTCGGTTAATCAAATCAAAAATATCCGCAAACTATCTTCTGACCAATCAGAATCCAGGATTTACACTGAACCATGGTGTGTGTATGATGACTAAGTGAAGCAGCACCTCCAGACCAGCAGGGTGAGCGTGAACAGCAGAGGCAGGGTCATGTAGGAGAGCAGCACCGCCAGCAGGATCCAGGAGACGGGAGCGTACGTGAGGCCGTGACACGCCACCAACACGCCTACAGCCTGCAGCGCCCACGCCGTCACGCCCAGAGTGCGCTTGCTGGTGACCGGTCCCAGGCGGTAACACAGGGCCAAACTCACCACGCCTGACACCAGCATGTAACCTGTGCAAACACACACACACACACACACACACACACACACACACAGATAAATCAACCACTTTGATGTGTCATATCAATTCTACAAAGTCTCACAATCAAAATAAATAAATAAATATTTGTAAAAAATATATGGTCTGATGTTAAAACCCTGCTGACGCCATTATGCCGTGTAAGTATGACGTGATTTTTGAGCATTGCAGTGCACATTTAGTCCCAATACGCTCTTCTAATTCCCTCCACTCTTCTGAAAAGATGTTCCACTAGATTTGTGCTTATGGATATTTGTGTTCATCAGCCACAAGTGTATTATGAAAGGCAGGTACTGATGTAGGTGAGGAGACCTGGGGTGCAGCCACTCAAGATCTTGTGTGACTCTTATTGTTAATTACTTGTTTTATTTACTACTTTAAATGAATAATACAATAATAAAATAGTTTGTCAAACATTTGTATGTCATTCATTAGTACAAACTCTGTTTTGAAATCTTACTCCGAACTTCCCAGTCCCTCATGGCTTCTCGACAACTATCAGATTTTTCACGATTTTTCATCTGATTTAATATAAAGAGTTTCATTGGTTCACCTGAACCCGTTCGGCAATTTCATTGGTCTAATGTTATGGGGTTCAGTTTTTTGTCTTGAATCTTGTGAAACCGGGAAAAACCCAGAAAAAATCCATAAATTAGCCGCTTCGTTGTTTAAGCCGCGGGGTTCAAAGAGTGGGAAAGAAGTAGCGGCTTATAGTCCAGAAAATACGGTACTCGAGGAATCATTTTAGCACTAATGAAAACTAAGCGAAGATACACTGTAACCTTAAACGTTAAAAGTTCAGCTGTTGCTGCATGTCAACTGACGCGTTCACGCAAAACACTTCCTGTGGAGGAAATCCTGATGATGAAACCTCGTCATCTTCATTGTATTCTGTAACGTGCTGTTTTTAGGAAGATCATGAAAACTGCTTTTCTGTTACCAAGAAAGTTGGAGGCAAACAAACGTATAGGACGTTTTAGGACTGGAGCTTGAAATTTCCCCTTCACTTGAACTAGGAGGACCAAAGCCTGCTTCATGAAGATCTGTTTTCCATAGGTTGGAAGTTCTTCTACTACAGAGCTCTTCACGCCTCATCACCTCACCTTCATCAGTACCTGACTTTGCGAACACCCTTGTAATGCAATCTGATAAATCTCCACAACATCTAGAACATCTTCCTGGAAGACTGGAGGTTACTCTAACAGCGAATGTGGTATTAGATGTTCAAAAGAAGCACGTAGAAATGCTCAGGTGTCCACAAACTTTTGTCTAAACACAGTATGGACAGATTAAGCGAGTCAGGTTACCTAGCAGCTCTCTCCAGTACAGCGTCACGATCTCATCCCGCTCGTTTATCAGCTTCTGGAGGGCGAGGTATGAGAGGCTGGAGCTGGCCCCGAACAGCAGCAGGAAAAGTCCACGCTTTAACGAAGAGACCAAGGAAAAGTTCTTTTTGTTTCTACACAACAAACAGTCATCTGGAGTGAGATCTATCATGGAACAACCTGCACCTCAATCCTATTGCACTGCTCTGGGATGTTAAAGAAAATCTAGTGAAGAACATCTTTGGCGAGAGGAAATGATTTGAGCTGAACGTTTGGAGAAACGAGCTGTATGGATGCTGAGGGTGTGGAAAGCTGGTGTTTGTGCTGAGGGAGGATTTCTCATTGAAAATAAAGTGGAACATCTGGACATTTTTTTATTTGTTTGGTCGAAGGAAAATCTTCGTATCGTTAGTTTACCGAGTTTGTTGCATAGAAACCAAAAAAAGAAAACATGCACGTGTTGTTTAAAAACCATAAGAGAATATAAATATTTATACACACATAGGATTTATTGCCTCACCGATGGTATGAATTTTTTCAGGACCAGAAGCAGGAACACAAAAAGGGAGATTATTCCCAGCGAAACACCCGAGATGTAGAAAAATAACGAGCTCCTAGGAAAAACAAAGAACTGTAAACAGATGTAGCTGAAGACGAGGAACTGTCAGAGACACAGCTCACACTCGCTCACACACGTCCTCACGCGAGCTGCTCTCCAGTCAGTTTTAATACAAACACATTGAATTATTGTGAAAAGGGCTCACGTCGAACTGCGGTATCAGAATATCAGAATAACATTTTCTCGCCCGAATGTTTATAATTAACACGCTTTACCTCGTGCCAACGTTCGTTCGTTCTCGCACACAAAAATCAATCAATCAATCGAGTAAAATCACATACGTATTAATTGTTCTGGTGCAATGGGTTTTATGAGGATATACATTTCATATCTCAAAAAAAATCAATACATTAAAAAAAAAAACACCTGCGGATTACCTGCATATGGGTCCGGCGAAGAAGAAGAGCGCGAGTCCAGAGATGAAGAGGAAAAACCTCATTCTGTTAAACCCTAAAATAGAAAAACACACACACGTGTATAAATATTTAAACTCGTTAACTCAATTTTGGCTTTTAAGCTTTTTTTTTTTAACCAAACAAATAAACCAAATTTTTTATTTTTTTTGCAAAAACATGAAAACTATTCACCTCCTATGCTTACTGTTAATGGGACTGAAAGCAGAGACTTTGCAAAGCCCCTCCCATCCATAGTACTCCCCTCCCAGCAGGGTACACCCCTCCTACTCATAACAAGCCCCTCCTATTCATTGTAAACCCCTCCCAGGAAGAAATAGGCACTCCCCCTACTTATGGTAAACCCCTCCCACCCAAATAAGCCCCCCCCCCCTGTTCATAGTAAACCCCTCCCACTCAGAATAAGCCACTCCTGTTTATAGTAAAACCCTCCCACCCAGAAAAAGCCACTCATATTGATTGTAAACCCCTCCCACCTGGAATAATCCACTCCTGTTTATAGTAAACCCCTCCCACCCAGAAAAAAGCCGCTGTTACTTATAGTAAGTCCCTTCTGCCCAAAGTAAACCCCTCTTACTGTAAGTAAACTCCTCCCACTCTAAGTAAACCCCTGTACAGAGTATTGGCTCCTTTACAAATCAAGTCACTGAAAAGATTTTTGATCTGCTACTGTTGTTAAATGAGTTGAATCATTGATCATTAGCAGACGTATGAGATGTGTTTTGTTACAGAATGGCTTCTCTTGATAAACCTGAACTGCAAAAATAAACAACGGGAGCACAAAAAAAGGTTTAAAACTAAACCGTGTGTCTGTGTGAGAGGATCTTGTGGTGCTCACTCTGTTTGGAGACGTGGAGTGTGTACTCAGCGCTGGCTCTGGGAGACCTGACCATGAAAAACACCTCCTCCTCCACCAGCGGGATGTCCACCGCCTGCTCCTTCTGAACCCTCGATGGCCAGTAGTGCTCCATCGCACACGTCACCAGCTTCAGAAGGTTCTTGGTGTCGTGGCAGGCTCGGAGTTCCATCGGATACTCGATCACCACGTTCTCCTTGCTTGACACCTGGACCTGTCGACCAAGAGGCTCAGGTCAGAACCATATTTGGTTATAACACGCTGATACTGGAGACTCCAATCAGATCAAATAATCTTCTCCATACCGTCTAACACGTGAGCTTTTGCTATAGAAACCAAATTGGAAGGAGCTGACCAATCAGAATCCAGAATTCAACCATATTTAGAACAGAATGCTCGAGTGTTACACTGATCTGAGTTTGGATTTCACTTGTGCCACGCCCACTTTTACCTGCGATAATTTCACAACCACAACGCTTTATTTCATCATCAGACGCCATTTTGTTTGCCACTGTTTAGTGATGTTCTTGCGAGTGAGGACGTACCTGGAAAGTGGACCAGTAGTCTTTCCATTTAATTGCAGGACTGGTGTAGCAGAAGCACCGCCCCCCATAGTAGGTGGAGGCATAGTCTGGCTTTGCGTATGTGCAATCTGGGGACGAGAGGACAAAATAAATACACGTAATCAACATGTTTATTATTAAAGGTGCTGATTCTACACTGGTAGTGTTTGTTTGCCAAAGAAAAAAAGTGTATTCTGTAAAAAAAAAAAAAATAAATCAAAAGGGGCATACTCACAGCTGAATGGCAGTTTAATTGGTGTGGGAGGGGCTTACTCTGGGCAGAAAGGGCTAACTGAGTGGGAAGGGTTTACTCTGAGTGGGAGGGGTTTACTTTGAGTGGGAGGGGTAAACTCTGAGTGGGAGGGGGATTTACTCTGGGTAGGAGGGGGATTTACTCTGGGTAGGAGGGGGATTTACTCTGAGTGGGAGGGGTGAACTCTAAATAGGAGGGATGAACATTGGGTGGAAGCAGTTTACTCTGAGTGGGAGGGCTAAACGCTAAGTGAGAGGAGTACACTAAATGGGAGCGGTAAAGATTAAGTGGGAGGGGTTTACTGTGAGGGGGAGGGGTAAAGAGCTAAGTGAGAGGGGTACACTCTAAATTGCAGGGGTAAAGATTGAGTGGGAGAGGTTTACTGTGAGTGGGAGGGGTAAGCGCTAAGTGAGAGGGGTACACTCTAAATGGGAGGGGTAAAGATTAAGTGGGAGGGGTTTACTGTGAGTGGGAGGGGTAAACAGTGAGTAAGAGGGGTTTACTGTAGGCAGGAGGGGCATCGTTTTGGAGAATGTTTTAAAAAAGCTACATTTTTGTTTAATGAACACAACGTCTCAGTGTGGACGAAAAGCCAAAACAGAGAGAAAATGTGCGTTTTTAAAGAAAAACATTAATGTTTAAATGGTCTGAATAGGAAGGGCTTATCCACTCTCCCCAGTAGGGATGCACGGTATACTGGTACTGGTAATAATACAGGTAAATATTATATTTCAAACCGAACGATATCATTTTGCTGAATTCGGTATTTCATATGCTGCTGTTCTAAAATGTACCTGTAGGTGGCAGTGCTTCACAAATTGCTGCGAAACCTTTAAGACAAAAGGTTTGCACGTGTGTAATAGTGTTACTTCAGCTGCTTTTTGTTTTGTTCAATATGTAACCTATGATCCTGTTTTTTGTTACAGTTTGATACAAAGCTATTAAGATATGAATCTATTTTATTTTATTTATCTATATTTTTATTAATTAAATTATTTTTTATTCACTTTTCTTTTGAGGCAGGTTAGTTGTCACTAATGGTATTGAGTTTCTATCGATATTGAGGTATTACTTTCTGGTATGATGGTATCGAGCCGTCCCTACTCCCCAGTTAATATATATATATATATACACACACACACACACACACACACACACACACACACACACACACACACACAGTATATCTAAGCCGTTATTTACTTGAGTTGTTAATGTATATATCCAGCTTCTTCTTATTTCGGCTGTTCATTAGGGGTCTCCACAGCGGATCATCCGTCCTCTACATCTGCCTCTTTCACACCAACTACCTGCATGACTTCCCTCACCACATCCATAAACCTCCTCCTTGGTCTTCCTCTTTTTTTCGCTCCACACTGCTCCCTACTCTCACCACAAATGACAATATCATCTGCAAACATCATAGTCCAGGGAGACTCCTGTCTGACCTCGACTCGGGAGACAACCTAACCATAACCACTGCAAACAGGAAAGATCTCAGAGCCAATCCTTGATGCAGTCCAACCTCCACTTTAAACCAGTGTGTCGTTCCTACTGCACACTTCACTGCTGTCACACTGTCCTCATACATGTCCTGCACCACCCTCACATACTTCTCTGACACACCTGACTTCCTCATACAATACCACAACTCCTCTCTCCACCCTGTTGTACATCAGCTTCTTATTTGGGCTTCTTTCCTCTACATCTGCCTCTGTCACACCAACTACCTGCATGTCTTCCCTCACAACATCCATAAACCTCCTCCTTGGTCTTCCCCTTTTCCTCCTTCCTGGTGGCTCCATCCTCAGCATTCTCCTACTGATATACCCCATGTCCCTCCTCTGCACATGTCCAACTATCTCAATCTCACCTCCCTCACCTTGTCTCCAAAACGTCCTACATGCACTGTCCCTCTAATAAACTCATTTTCAATCATGTCCATCCTCGTCACTCCCAACGAAAACCTCAACATCTTCAGCTCTGCTACCTCCAGCTCCACCTCCTGTCTTTTACTCAATGCCACTGTCTCTAAACCATACAACATCTCAGGTCTCACAACGCCTTCTGACCTTCTCTATACTTCTCCATCATCATTCTTAAAGCAAATAATGCGTCTGTAGTGGTCACCTCTTCTCTCAGCCTGGCTTCCACTACTCTTTCCCATAACTTCATGGTGTGATCTGATCAACTTAATTCCCCTGTAGTTACTGCAGGTCTGCACATCTCCCTTATTCTTACAGATCAGTTTCAGCATGTAAATATCCAGCTAATGTAATAATATAATATCAAAAATTATATAAAAGTGGTTAATAAAAAAAGAGTAAGCACACTTCTGAGTGAACTTTGTACCAGATTTTGTAGATGATGAAACTTAAATTAGGATTAATTGCCTAAAAAGTGAAAATATAACTTAATTACAGTACTGTGCTAGCTGTGTAGCTAGCAGACTCTTAGCTTTTAGCTAGCATTACCTGCATAGGAATACCCTCTGTCCCCTTCAGCCAGTGAGATCAGTATAATAATGAATCCTGCCGCACATACACCGCTGAAGATCTCCTTCATGACGGCTAAGACCCGCTCCTTCACCCCGCTGCAGTGTTACGCTAATGTTTAGCGGCTAGCAGGATAGCTAACTCGGCTAGCAAAGATTTTACTTTTAAATTCACGCCTTAGCAGCAAGGCATTGCTAGCAGACAAAGAACGAGTCGTCATTGCGGGCGACAGAACGTCACCATTTTTACGCAAGGAACTAGGTTTGAAACTGTGATCGATTAGTTTGGCCTGAGAAAGCCGCTGAACCGCTCTTACAAAAGTTTAAAAATAAACAAGGCCACTTCCGGGTTTAACATAAACAAACATACAGGTCACAGAGATGTCAAATAAAAAAAGAATACACCCATTAAAAATAATTATACATATAAATAACTTACATATGCAGAAATTACCCATTAAATATATAATTACATTTTATTTGTATCTATCTCCTTGTTAAAACAAGGTTCTGGATTCTGATTGGTCAGAGGATGTTTATTAGTTTTCTATTGCATCATATATATAAAACACATTAACGCAAATTTATTATTTTTTTAAGCGCATTTAATGCAGCACACACATTTCTGTTTGACTGTTTTTATAAAAAAATATAAAAAATACATAAATAACATATATATATATATATATATATATATATAATTTTTCACTTAACATTTGTTTTACTGATGCACCAAGTCTCAAATCATCACCAGAATCCGCTATGATGCACACATCCAGCAATTAAAACTGTCCGTGTGGAAACATAGCAAAAGTCCCTTTTGGTGTCCTGACGATTTACATCATAATTACTTTAAAACATTTACAAGAATATTTTGTCTTAATGCTCCATGTTGAGTTTGGTTTCACTAATAATAAATATACATTTGCAAAGCACAATACTTGTCCATGACCATGTTGATTAAAATGCAGGTTGTCCTCTACCTACGATGGAGATACGTTACGATGACTCCATCGTAAGTAAAAAAATATTATAATTCGAAGATGGTGCTGTGACTGTGACAGTTTTTCCTGCTTCATGCTGATTTATCATTTTTATTTTTTGCTCCAAACTGATAGTTTTCCTCTTCTTTTTTCACTACCAGCAGGAAACATACTTGGGAGCTTGGAAGACACGCTTTTATCACTAAAAATGTTGTTTGAAACCGTTGGAAACAGAAACACTGAGACAATTTTTCTCCGTCGACTGCTAGCGATCTGTCAAAATGAGCGTGTTAAGGTTTATTAAAAAAGGTTTATTAAAAAAATGAACCAATTTCATTATGCAATATTTTATTAATGAAAAGTAATACAAAACTCCAGCCAAGTCACAAGTATTATACTCACAATCAATTTAGATAATTCCTCTTTTAAATAGTCACTGACTCATTCCATGACGATTCTTGAGAACTGAAGCTATACGTCATTATATCAGTTCATTTTTTTTAATAACTACTGTTTATATATGAAAAAAACACTGAAGGTTTCTTTAACTGCTGCGCCATGTTTTAAATCAGCACCAAAATCCATCATGATGCAACACATCTGGCAATTAAAACCGTCCGTGTGGAAACATAGCAAAAGTTCCATTTGGTGTCCTGATAATTAACGTAATTTAAACCACCATAATTACTTTAAAACATTTACAAGAATATTTTGTCTTCATGCTCTATGTTGAGTTTGGTTTCACTAATAATAAACATACTTTTGCAAAGCATCAATATTTGTCCATGTTGATTAGAGTATTAAAAACTTGAAAGGTATTAATTTGAGTTACATTTAGAACAGAAAAAAATGTGCAATTAAGTTGAGATGAAATGCTTTACTCGATTGACAGCCCTAATTTATACTAGTGATGGGAAGATCTGATCATTTTAGTAACTCAGTTCTTTGAATCTCATTTAGCTCAGTTTGTTCCTTAGATCAGAAATGACATGTTCAATAAGCAGATCCCCAACACGTCTACAGAATAATGAAAATATCATAATGCAGCTAAAGACAAATTATGATAAACTGAATGAGTAGCTTCACCTCTCATATCTTATCGTATCGTTAGTTCCTTTTGTCAAGTGACTCCCATGATTATTGCAACAATGATGTCAAAATTCGGACCATGAATTCTATTATCTATTGCATTGTGCTGCGTCTATGGGAGAAGAGGACTCATGAGAATGAACTACTCAATTCTGTTTCCTGTGTAATGCACTGAATAGCGTACGTATATGCGAGTCATGTGATAAAACTCTGACTGGAAGAGTCGAGAGGTAAAACTACTCACTTCTGTTTCTCACAGAGATTTTGCGATGCTTTAATCGTGCACGTCCAGAAGTAAATAAACGAATCGCTCCTTGAGATTATTCATTCTTCTAAATCACTTTAAACTTTAGGACTCGTTCATAAACAACCCATTTCTGAAGTAAAAACTCATCTACTAAGGCATAGAATATATTTGTTTCCAAAAGTAGTCAATATCTTTTCTGTAAGGAGATGTTTATGTGCATTTCAGCAGAGTTGGGATGTTAGGAAGCTGGCGGTAAAAGCACAGGGTCAGCTATGATACAGCGCCCCCGGAGCAGGGAGGGTTTAGCGCCTTGCGTCCTGAGGGTCTAAGAGTGGTAGATTAGAGATACTGGGACTTCCAACCTTCTGATCAGTAACTCAGAGCTTTAAACACTGAGGTACCACTTTTGCAATATCGGATATTAAAAAGCCATAATTTGTTGCATTTTTTGTCACGTCAGCATCACGAGAATAGTAGAGTTTATAACTGTAAATTATAAAAAGAAATTGCTTCACTCATCCCTCCATTCACTACCACTTCTCCATTGATCCCTTCATCCTCTTTCTGACCAATCAGAATCCAGAATTCACCAGCGCTCCGGTCTATTTACAGACTCCACAACGTTGTCAATCTTGTCAGAATTAATTGCAATTTCCAAAAATGGCAGCGTTCAATCTCACTGTGTTCCTTCTATCCATCCTCGTGTCTACTGTGAAAAACGAAGGCTGTCTTCAGCGATATGTGAACGGTGTAATCACTGCCCCGGAAATGGAAAAGTCCCCTGCCTTCACATCAAAGAAAATGACTTTTTACGCAGTATTTCTTTTTTTTTTTATCTCCACGTGTAACTGTGATGCAAATCTCTCACTCTTTTTCTCTCTTTCTCTGTTCTCTCTCTCATATCCCTAACCCGCTGTGCCACAGATCATCATCAGGCTGTGTGGAAAAATGTAAAACCAAAAAAAGAATAAACTTTGCAGAGGCCTGATGAAAATGTCATCTCGGTGCAGCGCTCAGCCTTTGAAATGGAAGGGGGATTTTTGTGGTGGGCGGAGGCACAGCAGGCGCCTGCTTTCTCATTTCTCTAGGATGCTGAGACGACAGTGGCTTTTCCTGACAGGTACACCCACGCCAGGCCGAGGCCTACTGTCACAGCCTCTTTCTCTCACACTCTCTCACTCTTTCTGCACACCTCACACGGATGCACATGCCGCTGTTTCGCTTCGAAACCCTTACCGTCACAGCTTTTTAACGTTTCAGCAGTTTGGTCTCACATTATTTTTCTACTTGCAACACAAATTGCTTGCAACCTTCTTCAAGTTTTCGAGGTCCAGAGACAGCAAGACACATAAATGAACTTTGATTTTAGCATATAGTCATAGACACAGAGGATTAAGTTAGATCAAGATAACAGGCTTTTGTATAGAGGTGTGAACCTGAGGTTTCTCCCAAATACTGTATAGTACAATAAGATGTGATAGGATATGACACGGAATGTTTCGATACATTATGATAGGATATGATATGGCATGACATACCACAAATATGATACAATACGATATGATCCAAAACGATATGATATGATACAATATGATATAATATAATATAAGACAATAGAATACGATACAATCAAATATTATGAAATTTGATACAGTACAATTAAACACACTATGCTCTGATACGATACATTACAGTACAATCCAGTACGATACAATATGATTCAATTTGATACATTAAAAATACAACAAACTACTTTCTGATAAGATACAATACGATACGTTATGATACGATATGATATGAGATGAGATTATGAGTCACGGTAAGTTATGATACAATATGATGCAAAAAGATACAATAAAATAAGATGTGAAACAATAAAAAACAATATGATACAGTTTGATACGGTACAAAACGCTACACTCCGATAATATTAAATATGACACGATATGATACTATACAATATATGATACAATACAATATGATATTGTGTGAAATTTGATACAGTACAACTGAACATCCGGTGGTATGAACCAATATGCTATGAAATCATACTATTTAATACGATGCAATGTGCTATAATACAATACAAATATTATATGATTCATTTTAATATGCTACAATATGATTTAATATGATATGGTTAGTTACGATAAGTTACGATAAGTTACAATACAATACGATGTGATGCAATTTAATATGGTACAATACAATAGAATATACTTCGCTCTGATGTAATACAGTATGATATGAAACAATACTTATGATGATAAATTAAAATAAGATAAAATACAATACAATTTGTTAAGGTTTTCGTTGGGAGTGACGAGGATGGACAAGATTAGAAATGAGTTTATTAGAGGGACAGCCCATGTAGGACGTTTTGGTGACAAGGTGAGGGAAGCGAGATTGAGATGGTTTGGACATGTGCAGAGGAGGAACATGAGTTATATTGGTAGAAGAATGCTGAGGATGGAGCCACCAGGAGGAGCCACCAGGAGGAAAAGAGGAAGGCCAAGGAGAAGGTTCATGGATGTGGTGAGGGAAGACATGCAGGTAGTTGGTGTGAAAGAGGCAGATGTAGAGGACAGGGTGGTATGGAGACGGATGATCCGCTGTGGCGCCCCCTAATGGGAGGAGCCAAAAGAAGAAGAAGAAGAAGAAGAAGAAGAAGAAGAAGACAATACAATTTGATAAGGTACAATATTCTACACTCTAATATCACACAATATGATACAAAACAATGAAATACGATAAAATATGATACAACATGATACAATACAATATAATACGATATGATTAGTAACAAAGCCATAAGTTACAATACAATATTATACAATGCAAATAACATGATGCAATACGATACAATATGATATGATATCACACTTTATGTACATTACTGATCTGTATCCCTATTTAATAACCACACTGTCTATACTGTCTCACATTGTCTGTATTGTCTTGTATTGTCTTGTATAGTCTGGTCTTGTCTTGTCTTGTCTGTTTTGTTTTGTATAGGTTTAATTTATGTCTGTACTTTTGAGAGTCACTAACAGCTGGAACCAAATTCCTTGTGTGTGTCAACACACTTGGCCAATAAACCTGATTCTGATTCTGATTCTGATCACACAATACAAATATTTACATTTACATTTACATTTGTGGCATTTAGCAGATGTCCTTATCCAGAGCGACGTACCAAAGTGCTTTGCGTCTCTAGTAATGAATAAATCTACACTGGTACACCAGATTACAAACTTAATATAAATATAACTCTTGAATTCTACAAAGCAAACCTGAAAAGTGCTAACTTAAGTGTTTCAGGAAGAGGAAGGTCTTCAACCGTCTCTTGAAAATAGCCAGGGACTCTGCTGTACGGACATCTAGGGGAAGTTCATTCCACCACCTCGGTGCCAGAACAGAGAAGAGCCTTGAAATATACTGACCTCTCATTCTGAGAGAAGGTGGAACCAGTCGTGCAGTGCTGGAGGATCTCAGACAGCGTGGTGCAGTGCGAGGAGTGATGAGGTCTCTGAGGTAAGTGTTTTGAATCTGATACATGCAGCTACTGGAAACCAGTGGAGGAGCAGCAGTGGGGTGGTGTGGAAGAACTTGAGCAGATAGAACACAAGTCGTGCAGCTGCGTTTTGGATCATTTGCAGTGGATGAATAGCGTTCAGAAGAAGACCTGCCAGCAGAGAGCTGCAGAAGTCCACTCTCGAAATGATAAGAGACTGAACGAGCACCTGAGCAGCCTGTGTGGACAGAAATGGTCGAAACCTTCGGATGTTGTAAATACGATACAATATAATATGATATCACATAATACATATACGATACAATAAACTACGATATGATACAATACGATACTGTGCAATACATTACACGTTTTATTATATAATTATATATGGTATAATACGACACCATGTGAAGCGAGACGATCTTTAGTCTGAGGATCGTTAATTCTGGAATCTGAACAATCAGACCAATCAGAATCATATTGTTTTGAATAACGATGTGTTGTCAATAATGTTAGAATCTTTTTTTGAGTATTGGATTCATACTTTTGAACAGAGGACGGCACACACATAGCTCTGGGGTTCACATTCAGGAAGACGAGGGTGTCAGATACGTGTGAGCACAACGTTTGCCTAGCGCTGTATTGGAAATGTCACGTGAGTCAGTTAAGATGCTGTATGTTACGGCGTAGATCGGAAAAACAAATGTTTCATCCGAATGAAATGTTCCTCAAAAATGACAATATATAGAGGTTCATTTGTCTTCTATTTCTTCTTGCTTTCAGCATGTTTTTGGACTACTGGAGACACAAATAAATGCTTTGAAATGACAAAAACAATCGTTCAGCAGAAAATGACTAATAAATAAATGTTATCATCTAACAATGTTGTGCAATGTACAACCAAAGGTTTGTGGAAAAACTGAACCCCTAAGCTTTCTAAACATCCTATTCCACATGTGATATTGATGAAGGTCATGTGATCTTCATGTGATTTTATTATTACTGATTCAAGACAATGTCATAATGTATACACTATATGGTCTTTGTTTGTGGACACCTACATAAAGCTGTTTATTTGTTTTGGTTGTTTTTGCAGAAGCATCATTTTTTTAACAGCTTTGCATTGATGGTAATCGGTTTTAGGGCAAAGATTAGCAAATAAACCCGATTTGCATAAAGTGTTTTGTTTTACAGAGATGCAGGATGTGCTGAGCCACCAGGGGAAATTATTAGGAGAAACAGTCAGAAACAGACGGTTAGAGGAAGTTTCGTGGTTTCTTTTAAGGTACAGAAAGTCCCTTTAAAGAAAAAAGAAAAAAAAAAGTCTTTTCAGTCAGAAATCGGCTTCTTGTTTTTTTACGCCTTGGGTGATAATCGGTGCAAAAAAAAAAAAAAAAGACGAACGCTAAAAAAAAAAAAAAAAGAAGAAAAAACTAATTATAAAGTGCATCTTTCAAAATCGTCCTGTTTAGAGCTCCACAGCTGCACTGTTGTGAGCCTGTAATTGAAAAGCCGAGCTTTCGTACGTGGGACTCGGAGCACTGACGGGAGAGAGCTGGCTCTGAGGACGGACGCCTCCCCGCAGAAAAGAGGGACTTTTGTACTCGGTGTGATCAGTGGGCTCAAATCGGACACCCACAGCTTACAACCAGGCCTCGAAAGCCCATCCTACAGACACAAACACTTCCACAGACTCAGTGGTGCACAGGGAAACGCAAAAGGGACTTTCAGTGACCCTGGTGCTGGGCGCTGACCCGTGTGTGGGCCGCAGATCGCTTCTCACTTCTCAGTTCCCCACCTTCAGCCCACTTTCTAGCTCATACGCCACACATAGTTTCACGAAAGTCCTACTCTTCCAGTTTTGCAGTAAATCAAATGCCATCCTGTGCTTTATTTTTGTTTTTTTTGTTTTTTTTTATAAACGTATTCTCACTTTCAAATGGCTGTTTAAGAATGTGTTTTTTTCTTCTTCTTCTTGTTTCCTAAAGGGTTTTGGAGAGACAGAAATAGAGAGAGAGAAAGAAAGAAAGAGAGATTGACATGAGCAGGGAGCTAAAGTAAAAAAAAAGAAGTGTGTACGTAGGCGGATGAGTGGGGGGACTGATCCTCAGCAGAGCCTGCTCATAATTGCCGTCTGGGAAACATCAAACATGAAAAGACTCGATTCTGTCTTAAGATACAGAGTGAAGAAGAAATCTAACCGTATGGGATTTAAAATTTCACCGTATGCTTGTGTGTGTGTGTGTGTGTGTGTGTGTGTGTGTGTGTGTGTGTGTGTGTGTGTGTGTGTGTGTGTGTGTGTGAGAGAGGTCTTCAGTACCTGTTCAGGTTTTCAGATTCATGACTAATAAAAAATATACAGGAGTGAAATTTGTTTCTACTTCATGGTTTTCAACCTTTGAACTTAAGCTTTTTTTTTTTTTTTTTTTAAGCGATAAACTGGAATTATAGCGATTTCATTTTGAGATTTAATGCAGCGAATAGCGTTCATGCTACAGGCAACAAGCTAGTTAGCTAATATGAGTGAAATTTTTTAACTGACAAAAGCAACTATTACTATGATTATCTTATTTAAATGTCTAGTGTACTGCAGTGTAGTGTAGTGTAGTGTAGTGTAGTGTAGTGTAGTGTAGTGTAGTGTAGTGTAATGTAGTGTAGTGTACTGTAGTGTAGAGTAGTGCAGTGTACTGTAGTGTAGGGTAGTGCAGTGCAGTGCAGTGTAGTGTAGTGTAGAGTAGTGCAGTGTACTGTAGTGTAGAGTAGTGCAGTGTACTGTAGTGTAGAGTAGTGCAGTGTAGTGTAGTGTAGTGCAGTGTATCGTAGTGTAGAGTAGTGCAGTGTACTGTAGTGTAGTGTAGTGCAGTGCAGTGTAGTGCAGTGTACCGTTGTGTAGAGTAGTGCAGTGTACTGTAGTGTAGAGTAGTGCAGTGTACTGTAGTGTGGAGTACTGCAGTGTAGTGCAGTGTACTGTAGTGTAGAGTAGTGCAGTGTACTGTAGTGTAGAGTAGTGCAGTGTATCGTAGTGTAGAGTAGTGCAGTGTAGTGTAGTGTAGAGTAGTGCAGTGTACTGTAGTGTAGAGTAGTGCAGTGTACTGTAGTGTAGTATAGAGTAGTGCAGTGTACTGTAGTGTAGAGTAGTGCAGTGTACTGTAGTGTAGAGTAGTGCAGTGTACTGTAGTGTAGAGTAGTGCAGTGTACCGTAGTGTAGAGTAGTGCAGTGTACTGTAGTGTAGAGTAGTGCAGTGTACTGTAGTGTAGAGTAGTGCAGTGTAGTGCAGTGTACTGTAGTGTAAAGTAGTGCAGTGTACTGAAGTGTAGAGTAGTGCAGTGTACTGTAGTGTAGAGTAGTGCAGTGTACTGTAGTGTAGAGTAGTGCAGTGTACTGTAGTGTAGTATAGAGTAGTGCAGTGTAGTGTAGAGTAGTGCAGTGTACTGTAGAGTAGTGCAGTGTACTGTAGTGCAGTGTAGTGTAGAGTAGTGCAGTGTACCGTTGTGTAGAGTAGTGCAGTGTAGTGTAGTGTAGGGTAGTGCAGTGCAGTGTAGTGCAGTGTACCGTTGTGTAGAGTAGTGCAGTGTACTGTAGTGTAGAGTAGTGCAGTGTACTGTAGTGTAGAGTACTGCAGTGTAGTGCAGTGTACTGTAGTGTAGAGTAGTGCAGTGTACTGTAGTGTAGAGTAGTGCAGTGTATCGTAGTGTAGAGTAGTGCAGTGTACTGTAGTGTAGTGTAGAGTAGTGCAGTGTACTGTAGTGTAGAGTAGTGCAGTGTACTGTAGTGTAGTATAGAGTAGTGCAGTGTACTGTAGTGTAGAGTAGTGCAGTGTACTGTAGTGTAGAGTAGTGCAGTGTACTGTAGTGTAGAGTAGTGCAGTGTACCGTAGTGTAGAGTAGTGCAGTGTAGTGTAGAGTAGTGCAGTGTACTGTAGTGTAGAGTAGTGCAGTGTAGTGCAGTGTACTGTAGTGTAAAGTAGTGCAGTGTACTGAAGTGTAGAGTAGTGCAGTGTACTGTAGTGTAGAGTAGTGCAGTGTACTGTAGTGTAGAGTAGTGCAGTGTACTGTAGTGTAGTATAGAGTAGTGCAGTGTACTGTAGTGTAGTGTAGTGTAGTGTAGAGTAGTGCAGTGTACTGTAGAGTAGTGCAGTGTACTGTAGTGCAGTGTAGTGTAGAGTAGTGCAGTGTACCGTTGTGTAGAGTAGTGCAGTGTACTGTAGTGTAGAGTAGTGCAGTGTACTGTAGTGTAGAGTAGTGCAGTGTACTGTAGTGTAGTGTAGAGTAGTGCAGTGTACTGTAGTGTAGAGTAGTGCAGTGTACTGTAGTGTAGAGTAGTGCAGTGTACTGTAGTATAGTATAGAGTAGTGCAGTGTACTGTAGTGTAGAGTAGTGCAGTGTACTGTAGAGTAGTGCAGTGTACTGTAGTGCAGTGTAGAGTAGTGCAGTGTACCGTTGTGTAGAGTAGTGCAGTGTACTGTAGTGTAGAGTAGTGCAGTGTACTGTAGTGTAGAGTACTGCAGTGTAGTGCAGTGTACTGTAGTGTAGAGTAGTGCAGTGTACTGTAGTGTAGAGTAGTGCAGTGTACTGTAGTGTAGTATTGAGTAGTGCAGTGTACTGTAGTGTAGAGTAGTGCAGTGTACTGTAGTGTAGAGTAGTGTAGTGTACTGTAGTGTAGAGTAGTGCAGTGTACTGTAGTGCAGTGTACTGTAGTGTAGAGTAGTGCAGTGTACTCTAGTGTAGAGTAGTGTAGTGTAGTGCAGTGTACTGTAGTGTAGAGTAGTACAGTGTACTGTAGTGTAGAGTAGTGCAGTGTACTGTAGTGTAAAGTAGTGCAGTGTACTGTAGTGTAGAGTAGTGCAGTGTAGAGTAGTGCAGTGTACTGTAGTGTAGAGTAGTGCAGTGTACTGTGGTGTAGTGTAGAGTAGTGCAGTGTACTGTAGTGTAGAGTAGTGCAGTGTACTGTGGTGTAGTGTAGAGTAGTGCAGTGTACTGTAGTGTAGAGTAGTGCAGTGTATTGTAGTGCAGTGTAGAGTAGTGCAGTGTACTGTAGTGTAGAGTAGTGCAGTGTACTGTAGTGTAGTGCAGTGTACTGTAGTGTAGAGTAGTGCAGTGTACTGTAGTGTAGAGTAGTGCAGTGTACTGTAGTGTACTGTAGTGTAGAGTAGTGCAGTGTAGTGTAGTGTAGTGTAGAGTAGTGCAGTGTAGTGTACTGTAGTGTAGAGTAGTGCAGTGTACTGTAGTGTAGAGTAGTGCAGTGTACTGTAGTGTAGTGTAGGGTAGTGCAGTGTACTGTAGTGTAGACCTGAAATACCTAAATTAGCACTTTCCAAGTTTGTAGAATTTGAGTTATATTTATATTAAGTTTGTAATCTTGAGTACCAGTGTAGATTTATTCATTACTAGAGATTTAAAGCATTTTGTACGTCGCTCTGGATAAGTGCGTCTGCTAAATGCCGCAAATTCAAATGTAAATGTAGCTCTGTGTACTGTAGTGTAGAGTACTGCAGTGTACTGTAGTGCAGTGTAGTGTAGTTATGTGAAGTGTAGTGTAGGGTAGTGTAGAGTAGTGCAGTGTACTGTAGTGTAGTGTAGTGTAGTGTAGTGTAGTGTAGTGTAGTGTAATGTAGTTATGTGAAGTGTAGTGTAGGGTAGTGCAGTGTAGTGTACTCTAGTGTAGTGAAGTGAAGTGTAGTTTAGTGTAGTGTAATGTAGTGAAGTGAAGTGTAGTGTAGTGTAGAGTAGTGCAGTGTACTGTAGTGTAGGGTAGTGCAGTGTAGTGTAGTGTAATGTAGTGTAGTGTAGTGTAATGTAGTGAAGTGAAGTGTATTGTGGGTAGTATAGTGTAGTTAAGTGTAGTGTAGGGCAGTGTAATGTAGTGTACTGTAGTGTAGTGTAGTGTAGTGTAGTGTAGTGTAGTGTAATGTAGTGAAGTAAAGTGTAGTGCAGTGTAGTGTAGAGTAGTGGAGAGTACTGTTCTGTACTGTAGTGTAGGGTGGTGCAGTGTAGTGTAGTGTAATGTAATGTTGTGAAGTGGAGTGTAGTGCAGTGTAGTGTAGTGTAATGTAGCGTAGTGCAGTGTACTGTTGTGTAGTGTAGACCTGAAATACCTAAATTAGCACTTTCCAAGTTTGTAAAATTGGAGTTATATTTATATAAAGTTTGTAATCTTGCGTACCAGTGTAGATTTATTCATTACTAAAGATTTAAAGCATTTTGTACGTCGCTCTGGATAAGGGCGTCTACTAAATGCCGTAAATGTAAATGTAGCTCTGTGTACTGTAGTGTAGAGTACTGCAGTGTACTGTAGTGCAGTGTACTGTAGTGTAGTGTAGCGTAGGGTAGTGCAGTGTAGTGTACTGTAGTGTAGTGTAGTGTAGTGTAGTGTAGGGTAGTGTAGTGTAGTGTAGTCTAGTGTAGTGTAGTGTAGTTATGTGAAGTGTAGGGTAGTGTAGTGTACTGTAGTGTAGTGTAGTGTAGTGTAGGGCAGTGTAATGTAGTGTACTGTAGTGTAGTGTAGTGTAATGTAGTGAAGTGAAGTGTAGTGCAGTGTAGTGTAGAGTAGTGCAGTGTACTGTAGTGTACTGTAGTGCAGTGTACTGTATTGTAGTGTACTGTAGAGTAGTGCAGTATACTGTAGTGTATGGTAGTGCAGTGTAGTGTACTGTAGTGTAGTGTACTGTAGTGTAGTGTAGTGTAGTGTAGTGTAGTGTAGTGTAGTGTGGTGTGGTGTAGTGTAATGTAGTGAAGTGTAGTGTAGGGTAGTGTAGAGTAGAGCAGTGTACTGTACTGTAGTGTAGGGTAGTGTAGTGTAATGTAGTGAAGTGTAGTGTAGTGTAGAGTAGTGCAGTGTACTGTACTGTCGTGTAGTGTAGAGTAGTGCAGTGTACTGTACTGTAGGGTAGTGCAGTGTAGTGTACTGTAGTGTAGTGAAGTGTATCGTAGGGTAGTGTAGTGTAGTGTAGTGTAGTGTAGGGCAGTGTAGTGTACTGTACTGTAGTGTAGTGTAGTGTAATGTAATGTAGTAAAGTGAAGTGTAGTGCAGTGTAGTGTAGAGTAGTGCAGTGTACTGTAGTGTAGGGTAATGCAGTGTACTGTAGTGTAGTGTAGTGTAATGTAGTTTAATGTAGTTTAATGTAGTGAAGTGAAGTGTATTGTAGGTTAGTGTAGTGTAGTGTAGGGCAGTGTAGTGTACTGTACTGTAGTGTAGTGTAGTGTAATGTAGTGTAGTGTACTGTAGTGTAGGGTAGTGCAGTGTACTGTACTGTAGTGTAGTGTAGTGTACTGTAGTGTAGGGTAGTGCAGTGTACTGTAGTGTAGTGTAGTGTAATGTAGTGTAATGTAGAGTAGTGTAGTGTAATGTAGTGTAATGTTGTGAAGTGAAGTGTAGTGCAGTGTAGTGTAGAGTAGTGCAGTTTACTGTAGTGTAGTGTAGTGTAGTGTAATGTAGTGTAATGTAGAGTAGTGTAGTGTAGTGTAGTGTAATGTAGTGTAATGTAGTGAAGTGAAGTGTAGTGCAGTGTAGGGTTGTGCAGTGTACTGTAGTGTAGTGTAGTGTAATGTAGTGTAATGTAGAGTAGTGTAGTGTAGTGTAATGTAGTGAAGTTAAGTGTAGTGCAGTGTAGTGTAGAGTAGTGCAGTGTACTGTAGTGTAGTGTAGTGTAGTGTAGTGTAGTGTAATGTAGTGAAGTGTACTGTAGGGTAGTGTAGTGTAGTTAAGTGTAGTGTAGGGCAGTGTAATGTAGTTTACTGTGCTGTAGTGTAGTGTAGTGTAGTGTAGTGTAGTGTAGTGTAATGTAGTGAAGTGAAGTGAAGTGAAGTGTATAGTAGGGAAGTGTAGTGTAGTGTAGTGTAGTTAAGTGTAGTGTAGGGCAGTGTAATGTAGTGTACTGTGCTGTAGTATAGTGTAGTGCAGTGTAATGTACAACTCCAATTGCACAGACTTTGGACTCTTCTTCTTCTTTTGGCTTCTCCCATTAGGGGGCGCCACAGCGGATCATTCGTCTCCATACCCCCTGTTTTATAAATCTGCCTCTTTCAACCCAACTACCTGCATGGCTTTCTTCACCACATCCATAAACCTCCTCCTTGGTCTTCCTCTTTTCCTTTTTCCTGGTGGCTCCATCCTCAGAATTCTCCTACCGATATACCCCATGTCCCTCGTCTGCACATGTCCAAACCATCTCAATCACACCTCCCTGAGCTTGTCTCCAAAACATCCTACATACCTGTCCATCAACCACTGCAAACAGGAAAGGGCTTAGAGCTGATCCTTGATGCAGTCCAACCTTCACCTTGAACCAGTCTCTCGTTCCTACTGCACACTTCACTGCTGTCACACTGTCCTCATACATGTCCTGCACCACCCATACTCACATACTTCTCTGACACACCAGACTTCCTCATTCAATACCACAACTCCTCTCTCCACCCTGTCGTACACTTTCTCTAAATCCATAAACACACAATGCAACTCCTTCTGACCTTCTCTATACTTCTCCATCAACATCCTCAAAGCAAGTTGGGACACTGTACAAAATGAAATTCAACCCAGAATGCAACGATTTGCAAATCTAATAAACCCATATTATATTCACAATAAGATAAAAATCAAATAAAATGTTTAAACTGAGAATATGTACCATTTATGGAAAATATAAGGTCATTTGGTCTGATGGCTTCAAAAAATGTTTTTAAAAAGCTGGGACAGGGCTATGTTTAGGTTCCGTATACATCTGGGATCTGAGGTTCTGGGAGGAAAATTTTGTCCCATATGTGTCTGATACAGGATTCTAGAGGCTCAACAGTTTTGGGTTTCCTTAGTTGTGTTTTTTGTTTCATGATGCGCCAAATGTTTTTAATTGGAGAAAGGACTAGACTGCAGGCAGGCCAGTTCAGCATACATGATATATTAAAGTGTAGTGTAGTGATGTTTTGCACTGCGGTGTTACATTTTCTTTTTCCTGATATAGGCATTTATTGTAGAAGCAGCAAAAAACAAAACAGTGGAAAATTATTATAATAATAATAATAATAATAATAATAATAATAATAATAATAATAATAATAATAAACTTGTTTTTACACTTTGGAAAGGATGCTCATGCCTGTATTTGTGCTCATATTCATTTGATAGCATTCAAAGGAAAATCACATAGGACCGTTCGTTGAACGTGGTAAATAATAAACACGTGGTAATGATGGAAAGGCTCGTGTTGAGAAAGGTGCAGGCTTCAGACTCTGCACACTCTCAATTAATCCCTTCAAACAAGTGTCGGACCCTCACCGTTCGGTGGGCTGGCGGCTCCTCATTAGCCTCGCTGTGCAGGAAACAGAGGTTGGGCAGCAATCAGAATATGGCAGTGGTGGGAGCCCCACCCACACACCGAGCTCCACCAGGGGCCCTGTGATGTGATTACAGCTCATTATGGCAGTGTGTGTGCAGGAGGTGGGAGGGACACCGGTCATTATAGTGCTCACGTGTAGGCGGTGCCCTGAAAACACACAGGAAGCTGTGGGCAGAGTGTACGCCTGTGCTGAAGTCCTTCAGGAGGAACATATACCAGCTCGACTCAGGGGTGCTGGCAGAGCGTCATTAGTGCTCCACACAGAGGCACCTTCAGCTTTTTCTTCAGCTTGTTATAATAACGGCGTAAGCATCCTAATCCACCAGGATTCGCTCTCACTCCTGTGGGGTTGCCAGATTTAAACCCACCCCCGGATTCTGCAGACCAACAAGTGTAAACTTGATCACTCAATATCCCTAATTCTACATGCTGACAAGCATCTATTTTAGAATCTGATCAATTCTGTGCTTAAATGATTCTTCAGGATCCTGTGGTCCAACGGATCTTCGGGTCTTCGCTCGCAACATGAACTCCAGGCGGCGATTCGTTCCTGTAAACAAACAGAAAGAATGTTGAAGAGCTGTCGAAGCTCTAAACGGCCGTGTTAGGAGAGCAAGGATTCCGAGTTGAGCAGGAGTTTTCTTTTGTTTTACTTCGTGTTCAGGGTTTTGAGGTTATAAATATATTATGAGATTATGCCAGTTAATCGCATCGCTCGTTGTATTCTGGGCCAGACAACAAATAATAATTGTAAATAATTGATAGATAAACAACTATGTGCAATATACATATTTATCCAAAAAAAAAAAGTTTTTGTATTGGATTTTTTATTTAAATTTCTTTTTTTTTTATTTGGCATTTTTATTTTTCCATTTTGAGTTTATTTATTGAAAGTCTGTAATAAATTTGTGTGTCTATGGTTAAAGCTCTCTTATCAAGAATATCTCCTGATGGTCTACGTAGGTTAAATCAATTTGTTTGTTTTTCTTTTTTTTTTTTGGAAAATAAAAATGATGGGAAAAATCTGTTTAAAAACAATTTTTTGGCTCAAAATGTTAAATAATTAAAATTCTCCTCACTTAAAGTTTCTTTTTATCTTGTTTTTTTTGACTGGGGTTTGGGTTATTTGAGTTTGTGGGCAACTCAGATGTAACAGATCTGATCAACCATCAGTTCCATTAGTGGCTTCATCCAACATTCTGGCTTCACGCTGAGTTCATATGGATTACTACATCTTTTCAAAAGCCACAAGAGACAGACAGGATTTGGTTCTCCCACGTGTTCTTCTTACAGTGTTATACCGTACACAAAATCTCTACACCCTCACTGCAGAAGAACCTCACCACTGCCTCGCCCCTGCCTCGCCTCTGCCTCGCCCCTGCCTCGCCCCTGCCTCACCCCTGCACCATGTTCTACCAGACTGTCTGTGATCTCTATGTAGCTGTAGTTTGTATCAAATGATTTATTATGTGTGCGAATGACTAAAGAGTGAACATTTCCTTAGAATAGAATTGGATGTTAGATTGGATGTCAAAATGAAATATAAGATTTGGATGTTAGATTGGATGTTAAAATGGATGTTACATTGGGTATCAATATTGTATATTAGGTTGGATGTTAGCTGGGAGGTTAAAATGGAATATTAGGCTTGAATGTTAGATTGGATTTTAAGATTGTTAAGATTGTAAGGTTGTTTATTCGTCCCACATTGGGAAAATTTCTCAATTAGGTGTTGGATGGTTGTATGTTAGTGGGGTTGGATGTTAGATTGATGTTAGGATTGGAAGTTAAAATTGGACGTTAGACTGAATGGTAGGTTGGATGTCAGATTGAAAATATTGTGCACTTTGGGTCAGTGATCATATTTGGTATTGTAAGATTTTAACCCACTCTGATCCCACTCTGTAATTGAACGAATAAAGAAAATGAATAAATAAGTCAACAAATCAATGAACAAATAAACACTATGTACACGTCCCTGATTCCAGAGAGCCTCTATATCTTCTCCGGTAGGTAAAGAGAGAGAGAGAGAGAGAGAGAGAGAGAGAGAGAGAGAGAAAGAGAGAGAGAGAGAGAGAGAGAGAAAGAGAGAGAGAGAGAGAGAGAGAGAGAGAGAGAGAGAGAAAAAAAAGGAGTGATGGCGGAAGTAAAGCCGGCTTGACGTGTGACATGAGCCCCCTGTGGCTGTGTATCCAGCGTCTCCATGCTGTGGGGATTACTCCTGCTCAATCTCCATAGCAAATAAGGGAATTAGGGTGAAATTTAATCAGCCGTCGCCCCCCCACACTCGCTCACACAGGTTTCACGGGCGAACACGGGTGAGCGCGCTCAGCCGGATTGAACCTTAATCTGATTGCTCGATCTAATCGCTGTGAGCGCTCTCCTCTCGACACGCTCGACAAGGCCTCCAGTGTTTATTGCTCTGTCACAATGAATTGCAGTGATTAGGAGAACCCCGTATCCAGGCATTAGCAGGTAGAATTGAGCGTAGGCAGAGGCACGTATTTTTTTTTTTACGCTTGCCACGCCGTCCTCTGTCGCCTGTTATTATCCCTAACTTCACGACAAGTGCACCGCAAACCTGTCCGATATAAGGAATTGATTATACCAAGAACTTAACCACGCTATTTTTTACATCAGCTGGAGGTAAAAAACTGCAGTTTGGAGTTTCAACGTCGAAGATGAGCATTGTTCGACCGCTACAACGAACACAAGCGATGTACGCTTTTCCACAAAATGGCCAGAAAAGTGTGAGAAAGCTGCAGAAGAAAGAAGAAAGGATGAGTGCTATGAACACGTGGGCGGAGTGATAATTAGCGCTAATAACAAACTTTCAACAAAAAAAGAATACGGTGCTGTAATTAAAGGTGAAGTCCGTGGAGTTTTTGGCTATAGATAGTCCATGGTTGGTTATGCTCATGACATTTGTCACTGATCACTCACACCAATATATATACAAAAACCTCAATACTCGTGACCTCGATAGTTCGTGACTTTTCATTTGGAACCAGACTACGAGTAACTCATAAAAACAGAGTAACTAATTAAAAATGTTAAATAAATGTAAATAAATTACATACAAATGTTTGGAAAAATATTTTATCATTGCATTATTCATTTAAAGTAGTAAATAAAACATTTATGACAAGTAATTCACAATTTTTGTTGAGTTTACAGTACAGTATAATTCCTCTTGAAAAAGGAACCATCTGAAGGAGAGTCAAAGAACGTAATAGAACGGTCATAGAACGTAACCCCCGCAAGTATCGAGATATATAAATATATATATAGCCAATGATACCACACATTAAAGTTGCATACGAAGCAGCTACCGATGCAATACGAAGCGATGCGATACAATTTCCATTAGATTCAATGCAATACAAAAGTAAGATGCAATATGCAGACAGTTCTATTTCTTTGATACAGTCAGACAGCAAATCATCAGTTTACAAGTGCCTCAACTTCTAAACCCTTTCACAAACATGCCTTTTTGGTGCCAAAAAAAAAGGAAAAGGATCGAATATAACCAGATGTTCTTTTCCTGTTCAGTCTCTAGGAAGTTACAGCTCTACCTCTGCCATGTTAACCTGTATTCTCTGTGACTCTCAGGACACGCCTCAGTCTGTAAAATATTGGTCATTTTGTAATTTATAAAAGTATAGTGCATCTACTAATAATTATATATAAATAAATCCGTTTTTACCGATGCATATACGTTAGAAATGATGCCTCGCGATACAGATGCCAACTTGTATCTGATGCACACTTTTTTAAATCGATATTCACATTGTTAACGTTTATGCAGAGGCACCGAAGCAAATTATGACACATAATTTCACATAATCTCACATCCCAAATATATATATATAAATATAAAAAATAGAAACTCAGACTATTATGGTTTTTGCGAGACACCTATATATATATATATATATATATATATATATATATATATATATATATATATATATATATATATATATATATATTTATATATAGTTTGTACAGTAATAGACGGAAGTTTGGGCACGCCATCTCCTTGTTTATTTGTATCATTTTCATTAATATGTACATTAATACTGAAAACCTCAAACTATGAAAGAACACATTTGTAATTATGTAGTAAACAAATACATGTTAAACAACCAAGAATATGTTTTAGATTTTAGGTTGTCCAAAGGAGCTATATTTAACTTTGATGACAGCTTTGCACACTCAGCATTCTCTCAGTCGGCCTCATGAGAATGGTTTTCCAACAATATTAAAGTTTTCAGAGGTGTTGAGTGCTTGTTGGCTGCTTTTCCTTCACTCTCCGTTTCTTCACATCCCAAATCATTTTAACTGCATTTCGATAAGATGATTGTGGCAGCCAGTTTATCTGATGAAGCTAGAGCACATGTGTACCACAGAGTTTGGGATGTTCCATAGAAGATGCACAATTTAAATTGTCCTCTCTCACACACACACACACACACACACACACAGGTGCTGTGTTTAAGGAAGAACGTGTTTATTTCCCATAATTCCCATCATTCAGTTCACCAAATTTGACATGGCTGTTCAATATCATTAAACTTTTCATAAGAATGTGTTTTCTTTAGTTGGGTGAGCTTTTCCTGTTTGTGCCCCATGTGTGCGTGCGTGCGTGTGTGTGTGTGTGTGTGTGTGTGTGTGTGTGTGTGTGTGTGTGTGTGTGTGTGTGTGTGTCATTACCAGACATCAATCATCTGTATACCGTGTGAACATTTGTGCTGAACATGTGTTGTGTGTGTGGTGAACTAGGGTCACGTCTCTCCACCCCACCACCCACACTAGCCTTGGTTTTTTAGAACATACTTGGACCAGTTCTCACACACACACACACACACATACACACACACACACACACACACACACACACACACACACACACACACACACACACACATACACACACACATACACACACACACACATACACACACAATAAACATTTACCGTCAAGCAAAGGAAGTCGGTGTCCTGTTTACGTATTTTCTAGTTTTCTAAAAGTACACAAAACAGGACTGGTCTACACACACACACACACACACACACACACACACACACACACACACACACACACACACACACACACATCTATAACTTTACCTATAAATATGAATATTTAGTGATGCGTTACTCGCCATAGCAACCAGAATTATTCATTATCATTAACATTGTGGTCATTAAACCGAGACTTCAAACAAGCCCAGCTGTCAGGTGATTGGCTGGAAACTGGGGCGTCGGTTTAGTGACATCACAAGCTCCGGATGAAGCAAACGTTTTGCAAAAAAATAAATAAATAAAAATAAAAACAATATTAATAATATCTTATAAATATAATAATATCCGTCTTCTTTCCTGACCTGCACGATTCATCCTGATGGCCCACCTCTGGATGAAGTTCTCTTATCTTGGAGACTCTGTTCTACTGCTGAGGATGTTCTCCACATGAACAGCCTAAAGAGGCATTAAGTTCCTGTGGAGAATTAAACTCAAGAACCATGAAGATGGGTTTGGACTGTAATTAATATCTGCTACAATGGCTTTGACAATGATAATGGTTTTGAGGTTGAAGAAGTCTTTACTAGGTTTCTTCCTCATGAAGTCTCCGGGTGTTTTTCCCTCACCACTATCACCTGTGGCTCACTCATATGAATAAACTTGCATTATTATATTAGTAGTTTATTTATTTGTGTAAAGATGATATGGGACATTTTCTTAATGGGATACTTCAATTGTGGGACATTGCCACAGTGGAACAATTTTATTACAGGACACTTCTATTGTGTGATAGTTGAATTGCGGGACATTTCCATTGGGAAATTGTTGAATTGTGGGACATTTCCATTGTAGAACAACTTCACTGTGGGCTATTTAAATTGTGAGACATTTATATTGTGAACAAGCATGTTGTGGGACATTTTCGTTGTGAAAAAATACATTTTGATATTAGTTAAATTATGGAACAATTCTATTATGAGACATTTCCATTGTGGGTTTATGTCTATTCTATTAAAAGCGATTATACAAATAAAACTGAATAATAATAATAATAATAATATTAATAATAATAATAATAATAATAATAATAATAATAATAATAATAATAATAATAATAATGTAGTTATAGCTCTATTTATCCTACAATCCAGATTTTCTCCACTATTCTTTTTTTTTTTTTCTCCAATTTTCTCCCTAAAAGCGTTAATTCAGGATCATCCACCCGAACGCTAGTGAGAGTGTTTACACCGATTCCATTCCTGCTTTCAGGGGCAACTTTTTAACCTTTAAACTGATGTCATGAGAAGGGAAAAGCTGCAAGAGCTAAAAACACAGCGAGCCAAATCAGCTATCTTTAGATGCCAGATACCCTCCCTACACACACACACACACACACACACACACACACACACACACACACACACACACACACACACACAGGGAGAGAACACACCCTGGCGCAAGAACTCAGCCCAC
>NC_139576.1:3333550-3341050 GCF_946808225.1 Silurus aristotelis
GAATAAGTTTCTTTTCGGCTTCTCCCGTTAGGGGTCGCCACAGCGGATCCTCCGCACGTTTGATTTGGCACATGTTTTACGCTGGATGCCCTTCCTAACGCAACCCTCCCCAATTTATCCGGGCTTGGGACCGGCACTAAGAGTGGCTGGGGATGGTTCCCTGACCGGGAATCGAACCCGGGTCGCAGCGGTGGGAGCGCTGCATCTTAACCACTAGACCACCAGGGGAGGGAATGAGATATTAAAAAAAAATATCGAGGGGAACTGACAGCGAGACCCAAAGACAGACATAAAGAGAGATAAGAGGGACACACAATAATAGAGAAAAGAGGAAGACAATGCCAGAATCCTAGAAGGAGAGAGAAAAAAGAAAAAAGAGAGATAGATGGGGAGAGAGAGAGACATGAAAGAAAAGAGCTTTTTGAATATGATGTATCAGAGACCGAGGCGTGTCCTGAGAGTCACATAGAATACAGATTAACATGGCAGAGGCAGAGCTGCATCTTAATAGAGTCAGAACAAAAAAAGAACGTCTGGTTTTGATGAATCTTTTTTTCTTTGTTGCACTACAAAGGCGTGTGTGTGAAAGGAGCCATGCGTTAGAAGTCAGAAGGCACTGGAGTAAATTGATGATTTGCCGTCCATCTGAACCAAAGAAATAAAAGTAAATAAAAAACTGTACCATATTCAAATGCAGATCATCAGATCTTTTCCATTGAATCGTATTGTGTTGAATCGAATCGGAATCGTATCGAACTGAATCGTAATGCGGTGAGTCCTATCGTATTGCATCCGTAGCTGCTTCGTATTTTTTTTATTTTTATGTATCGTATAATTGGTTATGTGTAACCGGTCGTGTCCGGTTCTGACTGGTGTTCGCGTTCTCTACATTGTGCTGTGGAATGACGGGTCGTTACGACAGGGTTGCAGCTGTTCTAGATAGTTTATTATCATTAACACAGACTATTCTGGACGGAATAAATACTCTAAACACTAAATAAACGTGACTCCATCACCGGCTTGTGAAATTATAGCTATTAACTCGTAGAGCAGATGGTGGTCTGCAGAGGAAGAGGTGGAGGAGATGGTGGTCAGGTGGAGGAGAGGTAGAGGAGATGATGGTCAGGGGGAGAAGAGGTGGAGGAGATGGTGTTCAGGGGGAGAAGTGGTGGAGGAGATGGTGGTCAGGGGAAGAAGAGGTGGAGGAGATGGTGGTCAGGGGGAGAAGAGGTGGAGGAGATGGTGGTCAGGGGGAGAAGAGGTGGAGGAGATGGTGGTCAGGGGGAGAAGAGGTGGAGGAGATGGTGGTCAGGAGAAGAAGAGGTGGAGGAGATGGTGGTCAGGTGGAGGACATGGTGGTCAGGAGAAGGAGAGGAAATCCGGATGTATTGCTAGGGCTTGTTATTTACAACTTTTTCTTGCAAGGCATCCAGGAAGAGCACCACTAACAGCTAATCAGTGTGCGCAAAGCGAACTGGGGAACCAGCGAGGGCTTCCCTGATGACATCATGACGTAGCGCAGCTTAATCACAGGGGAAAACACTTCCGCCGAAACGGAACTAATCCATTTAAACACACATAAAACATATTAAACCAATTGAAGAAAATGAAACAAATGGGAAGGATTAATAGTGAAATGCATATATTCACATCATAAATATACACACATTAATATTAACATCTGTCACATATGCATCGAGATGCAAATCACATTGGCTTCATTTGTGGAGATGCACAACCACTTCGGGGGCTCCAGCATGAGATTTTTCCTTCACTTGAAGTAGGAGAACTAAACCTGTTTCCATATGACTGTTTTCATGCGACTGCATCCGAAGACGTCTGATACAATTGTGTGCCTCCAACTTTGTGGTAACAGTTTGGAATAAAGAACAACTGTCAGGTGTACCAGTACTGTTGTCCATACACTGATCAGTATAACATTATGACCACCTGCCCAATATTGTGTTGGTCCCCCCTTTTCTGCTAAAACAGCCGTGACCCGTCGAGAATCAACATCATTTAATTTTTCAGCGGTGTGAGCTATAGGAGCTCGTCTGTTGGATCGGACCACATGGACCAGCCTTCGCTCCTCACGTGCATCAATGATCCTCGTCCCCCACGACCCTGTCACCTTTTCACCACTGTTCCTTCATTGGAGCACTTTTGATAGACACTGACCACTGCAGAAACATCCCACAAGAGCTGCTGATTTGAAGATGCTCTGACTCAGACATCACAATTTGTCAAACTCGCTCAAATCCTTACACTCGCCCATTTTTCCTGCTTCTAACATTTGAGAACTTTGAGGACCAAATGTTCACCTGCTGCTTAATAAATAAATCCACTCACTAACAGGTGCCATGATGAAGATCAGTGTTCTAAATTTCACTGCTCATAATGTTCTGCCTGATCGTTGTATTGTGCATCTTTAAAATGTATGAAATATCCCTTAGTCACAATGTCAGCTATCATTTATTTGAATCTGACAATCTTTACACCTGGATGGTTCCACATGGAGATGAAGGATCTGTTGCAAAAAGATCAAAATGATGCTGTAAATATTCATTTGTGACTTCAAACTCATTCATGAATTCCTTGAATATTTACAGCAATTAGTACATACCATTATCCAGAGCAACTTTTACGATTATCTCATATATACAACTGTTAAGGGTTGAGAGCCTTGCCCAGAAGGTTGTGGGGTAGCATAAGCCTCTGAGTTGCTGATCAGGGTTAAGGGTTCAAGCCCTGGTATTGCCAAGCTGCCACTCTTGGGACCCTTGGGCAAGGCCTTTAACCCTTTGTGCTCCAGGGCCCCTTTAAGAGGACCCATCACTGGCACTTTAGAGGAGCTGGGGTATGAACTCACAAACTTCTTATCAGAGGTCCAACATCTGAGCTACTACATCTCACAAATGATCGCTGAAAAATGCCTCAGAAACTCATAGAAACTTTAAATTCAGGTTACAAGACCAAGCTCGGCTTAGTGGTGTAGAGCAACTAAATTCTTGCTCCACTTGTTGGAGAACATCGGCAGTTCAATATATCCACTATTCTGTCCCTATACACCGGGCGGGAGAACACCGGGCAGAAGGACACCGGGCAGGAGGACACCCTGAGAGTGACCCTTCACTACACTTTGCAGAAAAACACCAGTTGAACCCGTCCATCCAGTTCAGAGTGAACAAATCGCATCTACTTCCACAGAATCGAAACAAGAAGTACACACCTTATTAAAACCAAATACCAGTGAGAGAAAGATTGACAGAGAAAGAGGGAGGGACAGATAGAAGGAGAGGTCAGGAGGAGGGCAGCTCAGAGCTCAGGGGAAATGAGCTGAAAGGCTGTAGGCGGTGAGAGTGAGTGGGCTTTCAGTCTCTCGGTTCTGCTTCAGAGGAACAAGTGTCATTACACCGGGGCTGAAAAACAGACCCACCAAAACGAGCTGATTGAAGCTTCCTCTGTGCTTTCTCTCTCTTACACACACACACACACACACACACACATTTCAGTATCTTACACACTTTCAGCATGGTTGAAGTTTGGAAAAGAAGAAGAACGTACTAAAAAAAAAAAAAAAAAAAATGACAATGCACTAACCAGCCCTAGCAATACATCCTGATTTCCTTTCCTTCTCCTGACCACTATCTCCTCCACCTGACCACCATCTCCTCCACCTCTCCCTCTGCTGACCACCATCTGCTCTACCATCTCCTCCACCTCTCCTCCTCCTGACCACCATCTCCTTCACCTCTTTTTCTTCTGCTCACCATCTTTGCCACCTCCCATCCTCCTAACCACCATCTCCTCCATCTTTTCTCCCCCTGACCACCATCTCCTCCACCTCTCCTCATCCTGCCCACCATCTCTTCCACCTCTCCTCCTGACCACCATCTCCTCCACCTCTCCTCCTGACCACCATCTCCTCCACCTCTCCTCCTGACCACCATCTCCTCCACTTCTCCTCCTGACCACCATCTCCTTCACCTCTTCTCCTCCTTTTAGACTTCCGTTGGATCTCACTGTCTTGTTATTTTTAACTCTGTGTGTAATATTAAACTACACCAGTGAATGTTTATTCCAAATTTAAGCCAGATAGCTCACATCCCACACACACACACACACACACACACACACACACACACACACACACACACACACACACACGCGCACACACACACACACACACTCACACACACAAAAACCACACTGACTGGGAAAGTTTCATTCAGTGTTGTGTTCGGATTTCGATCTATCATCATCTATCTATCTATCTATCTATCTATCTATCTATCTATCTATCTATCTATCTATCTATCTATCTATCTATCTATCTATCTATCTATCTATTTTATGTTACAGATCATACACGTTATACAGTATTATTATACCTAACATCTCCACCCACTGTTGAACCTTTAATTGAACTCGGAGACATAAACCTGATCCAGCATGACGATGCCCCTGCGCTTACAGACAGTTCCATGAAGATCTGCTTTCCATGAGCTGGAAGATGTGAAAGATCTCCTGCTATAGAGCTCCAACCCTACTGAACCCTATTAATGGTCTTCTCTATTTGTTATAGGATCAGATTGAATTGTCAATTTAAAAAAACACATTTATATACACATCTGTATTACCCAATGGGGTGTCTAACAAATGTGAACTATTTAATGAAATGTTTCTATTTATTTAAATCAATTGAATCAATATAATTGGTGCCAATTTAATCAATTACTCAATTTAATCAATATAATAAAAAAGGATTGCATTCATTTGATTATTCTATTTTATTTATATTTATGTACTTTTTTTATCAAATATAAATTTATTTATTATTTAACCAATCAGGCATTTCATTTTAAATTGTTTTAGAAATGTAAACTTTGATGTTCGTAAATGTTAATAATAAACTGCGTTTAAATAAAATTGATGTTTTGCATCCGCGACTGTACCAAAATTGAACTGAACCCTGATTAAAAACCGAGGTCCTACCGAACCGTGAATTTTGTGTACTGTTACACCTCTAGTGTACACAAATGTGGGCGTGATATCAAGACTCATGACAGATCCTGTGGTACTAGACCCAGGTGCACAGGTGGGGTAAACGAAACGGGTCCAAACATCCAACCCTGGTGCATTTTCCAAAGCTCAGGTCTGAGTTTGTGGGAAAGACGTGTCTGATGTGAGTTGGCGTGAGTTGGTTTGTTGCGAGCTACAGAGATGAACACAGATTTCTTCTCCTCGCTGTCTAATTACATTACAGCACCTTCAGGCCATTATTTTCCATAATCCATGTGAATAAACTCATGCTGTGCAGCTTTCCAGTAACACAATCTGAGTGATGTACAGATGAGTGACATACAGTGTCTGTCAAAAGTTTGGAAACACCAAGTCTTTTATGGATTTTGAGAGACATGTTCATGTTCCTTTTGTTTTTACGCAACAAACTAGGTCATGGAACAGAATTCATTTCTAACAAACTGTCACCTTTGGCAATAGCAATAGGTTTTGGATAAAATCCATGTTTCTGAAAGCACACATTTCTGTATGCAGTGACAGCACTTCACTATTTTCACATTTTGTTATGTTGCAGTCTCATTCTTCTCAAAACTCTACAATTAATACCTCATAATGAAAATGTGAAAAATTATGTTTAAAATCTTTGCAGATTTATTGAAAATAAAACAGCTTTTGCAGTGACATTCAAAATTAAGCTCAGGTGCATCCTGTCTCCACTGATCATCCTTGAGATGTTTCTACAACTTGATAGGAGTCCACCTGTGCTCAATTCAGTTGATTGGACATGATTTGGAAAGACACACACTCATGTCTATATGAGGTCACACAGTTCCATGCATGTCAGAGCACAAACCAAACCATGAAATCCAAGGAATTGTCTGTAGACCTCAGAGACAGGATTGTATCGAGGCACAGATCTGGGGAAGGAGACAGAAAATTTACTGCAGCATTGAAGGTCTTAAATCAGTCATAAATAGAAGTTTGGAACCACCAGGACTCCTCCTAGAGCCCGGCCAAATTGAGCGATTAGCTGAGAAGGGCGAGGAGAACCTATTGGTCACTCTGAATGAGCTCCAGTGTTTCTCTGTGGAGAGAGGAGAACCTTCCAGAAGAACAACCATCCTGCAGCACTCCATCAATCCGACCTGTCTGGTAGAGTGGCCAGACGGAAGCCACTCCTCAGTAAAAGGCAGATGACAGTCCACCTATTATTCATTGTGGAAAATAATGAATTCATTCAATTTTGAAATAAAGCTGTAACATAACAAAATGTGGAAAAAGGGAAGCTCCGTGAACTGCACACCGACCAGGTATCACTTTGACATTATAACATTATGAGCAGTGAAGTGAGTAACACTGATGATCTCTTCATTGTGGCACCTGTTAGTGGGTGGATTTATTACTTAGGCAGCAGGTGAACATTTGGTCCTCAAAGTTGAAGGTCCTCAAAAGTGCTCCAATGAAGGAACAGTGGTGAACCGGCGACAGGGTCGTGGGGGACGAGGATCATTGATGCACATGAGGAGCGAAAGCTGGTCCGATCCAACAGACGAGCTCCTGTAGCTCAAACTGCTGAAGAAGTTCATGCTGTTAGTCCTCGACGGGTCACGACTGTTTTGGCAGCAAACGCGGATGAACACAATACACAATATAGCAGGTGGTCATGATGTTATGGCTGTTTGTGTATATGTAGGAATATACTGTATATAATATATAAAATATTTCAGAATTTTTCACCTCATTATTATTATTTTGTGAACAGTATATAAAGGATTTTTAAACAAGATTCATTCATTTATTTATCATTTCGATTAAATTCACCAAAGCATACTTAGGGAATGAAAAAATCTTTAATAGCTCACTAAAGAAACTGCAAACATAGTACAATAAAAACATATATATTGTAATATTTCATAAAATTAAAATTATTAATATTGAAGACACAAATAGTTTAAATTTTTTGTGTAATTTAAACACAGCTTTTAGCAGTTCATACTATCATTTATTCCTTTTTTTTTAAGGAACATTTATAAACCCAATGTATTATAATATATAATAATAATTATAATAATTATATAATATATGGTAATTATATTGACGTGTTCAATATGTCATATATATATATAAAATACTCAATTTTTTTTATTAATTATTTTGACATAATACGAGTTATTGTTGTAATACATATTTAGTGACATTTTTACGTATTCTATCTATCTATCTATCTATCTATCTATCTATCTATCTATCTATCTATCTATCTATCTATCTATCTATCTATCTATCTATCTATCTATCTGTCTGTCTGTCTATCACCTGTCAATCAACATTGGTGGGCGGGGTCATATAGGAATGCACTTTATTATACTTTATAAGGGCAAAAGTATTGGGACACACACACAACACCCCCCCCCCACCACCCAAAATACATTTTTCTATTCACTTAAACTACGAGACCCAAACCAGTTCCTGCATGAC
>NC_139576.1:3346050-3403550 GCF_946808225.1 Silurus aristotelis
TTTGTTTGTTGACAAATAGTTCTAAATTGTAGGTTCTACAGGGTTCTGGAGTTCTGTGAAGAAATATTTCTGCAACTATGTCAGCATTTGTTTACTAAAACAAAAACCATTCGAAGTTCTAAAAGTTTGTGTTTATTTGTTTGTTTGTTCAGTAAATGTGTAGGTGTGTTTGGTGAATAAATCCAAAAAACGTCACCTCTTTAAAGCAAATATTTACCATAATAATGTAGTGATGTTTGGATGTTCTCAGGAGTTCTCTGGATAGTTCTTAGAGTTCTATAGGATCATCTGTCTATGAAGCCCACTATTTGTTTGTTTGTTGTTTATCATTTTTTTATGATTTTAATTGTTGACGAATATTTTCGACTTTTGACGAAAAAAGTCATCACTCTTTTTTTATTTTTATTTTTTTCGTTTTTTCTGGGTTTATTTGGGTTTTTTCAATAATTATGTTAATGTTTAAATTTAAATTATAAATAATGTTTCTTTTAAAAGTAATTTCTTTAACAAAAGTCAGTCTTTTTTTACAATATATAAAGTCAGATCTTTCCGTAGTTCCTCACTTCACTAATGGATCTTCTCTGTAGGGAGCTCGTTTGTTCGTTTGTTTGTTTGTTTGTTTGTTTGTTTTTTTGTTCGTTCAAAGAATGTCTATGAACTGTAAGTTTTTTTCCGAACTCAGCATTTAGGTCTCTTCTCTAAACCCGTTCTCTGTATAGTTAAGAAGTGAAGTTCTTCCACAACGATCCTGACAGGGTTCTCTGGATGAAGAACTTGAAAGATTTTATAGATTTGACTTTTTTTTAAAGATAGATGTTTGTTCCTTTCGCTAAACATTTAGAAGCTTTTCTTTGAGGTTCTCTGAAGGAGGGTTCTTGGAGTTTGATATCTAACTTGTCTGGTTCTGCACCGATCCTGAAGTTCTCCTGCATGCCTATAAAACAATTTATTGAGAGAAGATGGATGTATTGGTGCTGATTTGAAACGTGTATGGACGGTTTCTCAGCAATTTTTCGGAGAGTTGCTAGTTTGTTCTCCCTTCTATAAATCCTGAAGAGCCAAATCCCTGAATTCAGTTATTTACTTTGATCTTCATTTTAAATGTTTATTGAATGTACAAAAGTATTTAACACTGATTTTACCATATATATATATATATATATATATATATATATATATATAAAACTAGCATCATACCAACCTGCTCTGAATGGTGATTAATCACATAACTAATGGTCCCCTCCTGAGTATCAGTTATTTGTGTTCTTTCCTCTTTTTTGTTTCTTCCGTTTTTTTTTTAAGTCTATAAAGCCAAAAGAGCTCTCATGTGGAACCTGAGCATCTTTCTATTTTTACTGTAGAGTGAGTCAGAGGGGATGCACTCAACACTCAGCATTCAGCATTCGGTACTCAGTATTCAGCATTCAACATTCAGCAATCTACATTTAAATATTCAGTATTCAGAATTTAATATTCAGCAATCTACATTTAAACATTCAGTATTCAGCGTTTAACACGTAGCATTCAGCACTCATCATTCAGCAGTCAGCATTTAGTACTTAGATTTTAGCATTCAGCATGAAAATTTCAGAATTCACCACTCATCACTCGATTCTTGGCTCTCAGCATTCAACACTCAGTTCTACTGCTCTAATACAGTAAACACTATACACAATACACTATACAGTATATGCAGAAGAGAGAAAACAAATGCTCTTAAATCTAACTTGAAACATCGGAGAGAACTAGAGTCAGGTCATGTGACTTTTACTGTAGTTAAAGTTGTATGAGTGTCTTGGCATTTTGGAGGGTCTTATACCTTCAGCTCTTTATTACCTGTTCCCCCAGTATCGCTAACACTGTCTCACACATTCTCGCTAAAACTTCCTAACACAGTCCCACTAACACTGTATCGCTAACACTGTCTCACACATTCTCGCTGAGACTTCCTAACACAGTCCCACTAACACTGTATCGCTAACACTGTCTCACACATTCTCGCTGAGACTTCCTAACACAGTCCCACTAACACTGTATCGCTAACACTGTCTCACACATTCTCGCTGAGACTTCCTAACACAGTCCCACTAACACTGTATCGCTAACACTGTCTCACACATTCTCGCTGAGACTTCCTAACACAGTCCCACTAACACTGTATCGCTAACACTGTCTCACACATTCTCGCTGAGACTTCCTAACACTGTATCGCTAACACTGTATCGTCTCAATTAAACAGTCGCATTAACACCGTTTTGCTAACACTGTATTATAAACACTGTCTTGCTAACACTGTCTCACTAAAACTGTCTTGTTAACACTATATTTCTAATACTGTCTCCCTAACACTGTATTTCTAAAACTGTCTCTATAACACTGTCTCTATAACACTGTATCTATAACACTGTCTCACTAAAACTGTCTTGTTAACACTATATTTCTAATACTGTCTCCCTAACACTGTATTTCTAAAACTGTCTCTATAACACTGTATCTATAACACTGTCTCACTAAAACTGTCTTGTTAACACTATATTTCTAATACTGTCTCTCTAACACTGTATTTCTAAAATTGTATCTATAACACTGTATCAATAAAACTGTTTTACTAACTGTATTTCTAACACTGTCCCGCTAACACATTCTAGCTAACACTGTCTGGCTAACACATTCTAGCTAACACTGTCCCGCTAACACATTCTTGCTAATACTGTCCTGCTAACACATTCTTGCTAACACTGGCTGGCTAACACATTCTTGCTAACACTGTCCCGCTAACACATTCTAGCTAACACTGTCCCGCTAACACATTCTTGCTAACACTGTCCTGCTAACACATTCTTGCTAACACTGGCTGGCTAACATGTGAGAGGTTGTGTTTTTGCTGTTGTTGTGTGTTTTGTTGCACTTTTTGAATATGAGGTGAATAATGTGGAGAGTGAAAATTCCCATAGTGGTAAGCCTTTGTGTTATTAGTTGAATGATGATGGTGATGATGATGGTGATGATGATGATGTGTTTTTTGTGTGATGTAATTGGAAATTTGTGACTTGAATGTGGTAAGAGCTCATTTGAATTGATTGTAATTGACCCCCCCACCCTCCCCCCCCCACACACACACGCACACAAACTCATTCACATGCAAGCACCCCCCACACACACACACACACACACACACACACACACACACACATACACACACACACACACACACACACACACACACACACACACACACACACGCATGACACGTGTAGTGCACTTATATGCTCTTTCACTGTTACTTTCTGCACTCTCTCTTTTTTTATTCTTGTAGTTTCAGGGAGAGAGAATGTGATTAAAGTTGATATATTTATACACATATTTATAGATATAATAGCAGACAGACAGACAGACAGAATGGATTTAAAAGTCAGTAAGACAGATAGACATTCAGTATGTCAAACAGACAGTAAAATAGACAGATCAACAGTCAATAAGACAGATTGACAGACAGACAGTCACTAAGTCAGATAGACAGTCAGAGAGACAGTAAGACAGACAGACAGTAAGACAGACAGACAGACAGACAGTCACTAAGTCAGATAGACAGTCAGAGAGACAGTGAGACAGACAGACAGACAGACAGACAGACAGACAGACAGACAGACAGACAGTCAATAAGTTAGATAGATAGATTGTCAGTAAGACAAATAGACAGACAGGTAAAAAGACAGACAGACAGTCAGTAAGACAGACAGACAATTAATAAGACAGAGAGACAATCATTCAGTAAGACAGTAAGGTAGATGAGTCAGTAAGATGTAAGACTGACAACTGACAGATTGACAATCAGTAAATTGAACAGACAGACAGACAGACAGACAGACAGACAGACAGACAGACAGACAATTAATAAGACAGAGAGACAATCAGTCAGTAAGACAGTTAGAGAGAGAGACAGTTTTTATTTTACAGTTCTATATAAAACAGTAGACAGCTATATTTATCACTGCTTTCTGAAGTTCCTTCAAAAAAACCACAAACATCAGCCGAAGCTTTTTGCTCTGTGAGGAACAGTTTAGCTTTATTTCAGTACGATTCTTTTTCCTTTTTTTCTTTCAGCAGCACAAACAGCAGCCCATTCTCTTCTCCATGCTCTACATATTCCAGATATTTCTGACAGAACGTTTTTCCTTCAGTGAATGGTGTCTGAGCTTATCCTCAGAAGAAGCCGCTGTGTGTGTGTGTGTGTGTGTGTGTGTGTGTGTGTGTGTGTGTGTGTGTGTTGCGTGTGTGTGTGTTGTGTTCGTGATCGCTGGCTCGTACTGAGTGTGTTATTCAGGCTCATTGATGAAGGTCTGCTGTTAGGAGATACGAGTGCAGGCGGACTAAGAGCTTTCAACCGGCCAAGCTGTGAAGCTGAGGCCTTTGAGAAAGAGAGGGAGATAAAGAGAGAGAGAGAGAGAGAGAGAGAGAGAGAGAGAGAGAGAGAGAGAGAGAGAGAGAGAGAGAGACTGAAGAGCCCATCCATGCTCAGGCTCAATTGGTTTCAATGAGGTTCTGTGCTCTCGGGGCCTCGGCCTCCGTCCTCCATTGGAGAGGCAGGAGCTGGGCTCTCTTGCATGTGTGAAAGGGTGTGTGTGTGTGTGTGTGTGTGTGTGTGTGTGTGTGTGTGTGTGTGTGTGTGTGCGCACGCTCACTTTAACTCTCCTGGAAATGAGTGACGACCTGCTGTTATGGAAAGTCTATTTCCTTCTGCTGTTACAGAAAAACTGTTGGGAGTGGGTGGGTTAAGTGAGCAGACCATTTTTATTATGGTTGAACGATATGGACAAAAATATCATATCATATGATCCTAATATACATGATATTATAAGACAGTACTTTTCAATATATAACTTTTTTAATTGTGCCTTGGGCCTGAATTCGATTGTTTCAGTGCAATGCCATATGGTATCAGCAGAGATCGTGAAAGTCCACACATCAGTAGAAGTGCAGATACTCATGTCAAAAGACTCTGGTAAAAGTTAAAGTACTAAATACACTTTTTCACTCAAGTTAAAGTAAAAAAGTTTGGACTCGACATGTACTTCAGTAAAAACTAGTCTTTACTCACTACCTGTTTCAGTGTCACGCTGGTAACCGAACCTCACGTCATATTAATATCAGGGCTGTCAATCAATTAAAATATTTAATCGCAACTTAATCATACTTTTTTATGGGTTCTAAATGTACCTTAAATTAATACTTTTCAACATTTTAATACTCTAATTAATTGTAACAGATGTTATAAACATTAATTTAGCTCAGGATCTCTCCTTTTGTTAATTATTTTATATTTATGTTAATATTATTTAATAATTGTTCGTCAATTTAATTATCATTTATTAATATTTTACACTCTGGAAATTATTCTTTTAATTTAAATTTCTTTTGAGATGCCATGTTCCTATAGTTATGTTAATTATTTTAGTGGTCATTTTATTTGTTAAATATGGTACGTGGCTCCTTTAAGAAATATGTTCCGGTTCCGGTTGCATCCCCTCAGTTATCCCCACTGAGGAGAGGTCAATGCTGAAATTGTCTGGGAAGGCAGTGTTTAGTGATTTAAATTATTTTTTTTATTTATTTATTTATTTATTTATTTATTTATTTATTTATTTATTTATTTATTTATTTTATATCTGAGTAAAGAAGGGACGTCATGAATAAACGTGTCACGTTAAAAGTTTTAATTTTGCCTCTTTTATATTGATTTATATTTTTATTAGGAATGGTCAAACAGAAATGTCTTTGTGCCTTTAAAATTAATTTGCATTAACGTGTTAATTTTGAAAACCCTAATTAATACAAAACAATTCAGATTTACCAAATGTTATTTAATGTTACCTAATGAATGTATTCATGCTGAAGATCCACCATATAGAACACAAGCAGAGAAAAGATGATGATGATGATGATGATGATGATGATGATGATGATCAGGAAAGTCTCTGTTCTCAGTCATGTTCTCATCACTGACTCCCTCTGACTCCCTCCACGTTAACCCCAGACTTCTTACTGCCCTCTGCCTGCTCATTGTTAGCATCATAAACTAGTCTACGTCTGTGGTGCCAGGAAATGACACACCAGTGGTAGGTTGAAAAAGCCCCACAATCACAAGAAACATGTTGAGGAGCTGAAAAAGGCACAATGAAAAGAAAAAACTAGATAGTCACCATAAAAGATTAAACTAAAGTAACGAGTCTGTTTTAAAAAATTTAAGAAGTAGAAAGTAAAAAAAACTAAAAATGAAGTAAAATACTGATACCAAAAAAATCTACTTAAGTAACAAAGTATTTGTTCTTCACTCCTTCCCTCCTCTGAGTATCAGAACTGAATTATATTCATGTTTTGAATAGTTTGAACGCTCGGAATCGAATGCGTAACCCGACTCCACAGAAATACCACCATAACTGTGAATACGTTTCTACAGGTTTTAACAGTTTCACCAAAATAAAAAAAACTAAACAAAAAAAACCAACCTAAATGTCATTCCATTGTTCCAGAAAGATGGATGACGCATCGGTTTATCATCTTAGTGACCTTCAGCGACGCTTTTTCACATTAACGCGAGTCAAAACACACCAGAAGCTGAGCTGACGTTTAATCATTAAACAATAGCCAATAACAATACGTTCTCAACCGAATTATATTCATTTTTAACCGGATTATATTAGTCCTGAACTGAATTATATTAGTTCTGAACCAAATGATATTAGTCCTGAACTAAATTCTATTAGTTCTGAACCAAATCATATTACTTCTGAACCAAATTTTATTAGTTCTGAACCGAATTCTATTAGCTCTGAACCAAATTTTATTAGTCCTGAACTGAATTATATTAGTTCTGAAACAAATTCTATTAGTTCTGAACCAAATGATATTAGTCCTGAACTGAATTTTATTAGTTCTGAACCAAATTATATTAGTCCTGTACTGAATTATATTAGTTCTGAACCGAATTCTATTAGCTCTGAACCAAATTTTATTAGTCCTGAACTGAATTATATTAGTTCTGAAACAAATTCTATTAGTTCTGAACCAAATTATATTAGTCCTGAACTGAATTCTCTTAGTTCTGAACCAAATGATATTAGTCCTGAACTGAATTTTATTAGTTCTGAACCAAATTATATTAGTCCTGTACTGAATTATATTAGTTCTGAACCGAATTCTATTAGCTCTGAACCAAATTTTATTAGTCCTGAACTGAATTATATTAGTTCTGAAACAAATTCTATTAGTTCTGAACCAAATTATATTAGTCCTGAACTGAATTCTCTTAGTTCTGAACCAAATGATATTAGTCCTGAACTGAATTTTATTAGTTCTGAACCAAATTATATTAGTCCTGAACTGAATTATATTAGTTCTGAACCGAATTCTATTAGCTCTGAACCAAATTTTATTAGTCCTGAACTGAATTATATTAGTTCTGAAACAAATTCTATTAGTTCTGAACCAAATTATATTAGTCCTGAACTGAATTCTCTTAGTTCTGAACCAAATGATATTAGTCCTGAACTGAATTTTATTAGTTCTGAACCAAATTATATTAGTCCTGTACTGAATTATATTAGTTCTGAACCAAATTTTATTAGTTCTGAACCAAATTATATTAGTCCTGAACTGAATTATATTAGTCCTGAACTGAATTATATTAGTTCTGAACCAAATTTTATTAGTTCTGAACTGAATTATATTAGTTCTGAAAAAAATGATATTAGTACTGAACTGAATTATATTAGTCCTGAACCAAATTCTATTATTTCTGAACCAAATTCTATTATTTCTGAACCAAATTATATTAGTCCCGAACCGAATTATATTAGTCCTGAACTGAATTCTATTAGTTCTGAACCAAATGATATTAGTCCTGAACTGAATTCTATTAGTTCTTAACCGAATTCTATCAGTTCTGAACCAAATTATATTAGTCCTGTACTAAATTATATTAGCCCTGAACCAAATTTTATTAGTTCTGAACCAAATTATATTAGTCCTGAACTGAATTATATTAGTTCTGAACCAAATTCTATTAGTTATGAACTAAATTATATTAGTTCTGAAAAAAATGATATTAGTACTGCACTGATTTATATTAGTCCTGAACTGAATTATATTAGTTCTGAACCAAATTATATTAGTTCTGAACCAAATTATATTAGTCCTGAACCGAATTCTATTAGTTTTGAACTGAATTATATTAGTCCAGAACTGAATTATATTAGTTCTGAATTCAATTAGTCCTGAACGCACATTAAAGTACACCAGCAGATGAGCTAGCGTTTATCAGTCTGTTTCTGTGAGACCCGTAATCCTTCATTCTCTTTTGATTTCTCCGTGAAATAAAAAGTGCGAGACATAAAAACTTTGAAGTTTCAAGGCAATGAACTCTGGATCTGAGCGCGTATTGCTCCACGCCCACACCTCGGAGAGAGAGCGAGGGGGATTCTGGGAAGGCAGCGGGGCCTGAACAGTGGAGAGCAGGAACAAACACGGCCTGTGCTGCTGTGATGGAGAGTTCCTCCTACGCCTGCTGCAGAGGTGGAGTGTGGTATGCGACTCTCCCAGCAGCTCAGGAGCCTGACAGGCGCTCTCACACTCGCCTCTCACACACACACACACACACACACACACACACACACACACACACACACACACATTTCTCTCGTCCTTCACTGCTACGTTCCTTGTTCAACTCCAGCATGCATTGTCAAACTGATACACCCATAAAGTGAACCACGGAGGAACGATACGACCGAAATATCAAACCACGTTGCATTTCACGATACGTAGTTTCGTGAATTCCGAGACATTTGTTTATGCTAATGCTAAACTTTGAACTGTAACAAAACTGTTGAACCTCAAGGCTACGGAGAAGATACACTATATTCCGAAAGTTTGTGGACACCTGACTATGAGATTAACATTCCATTCCACATTGAGGCCCCATTTGCTCTAATAATAACTTCCACTCTTCTGGGAAGATGTTCCACTAGATTTTGTGACGATTTGTGTGAGATTCATTCAGCCAAAATGGTGTGAGTAAAGTCAGCTACTGATGGAGGTGAGGTGAGGAGGCCTTGGGTGCAGTCAACTTTTACATTCATCTTAAAGGTGTTCAATAGTGTTGTTGTTGTTGTTGTTTAGTGTTGTTGTGAGCTTCGTCATGCTAGGACATGGTTTGGGTCTCGTAGTTCAAATCGGGGGAATATTTTATGCTAAATGCAATTATGTACCTCCAAATTTGAGGGAACAGATTGTAAAAAAAACACATGTGGCATGGAAATCGGGTGTCCCAATACTTTTGGCAATATAATGTGGTCAGATGAGAAGGCAGCGTGGGGTTTGTGATATAATATTTCATAACATTTGCTTCCACTGCGATTGCGATCAGATTAGCGAGTTGAAAGTCAACTGACAGGATGAATAGAATCGTATGGATGACTTCACATTAACTGTGCTATCAGGGCTTCTATCTCTTCCAGCTACTTTCCTTCATCGCGTTCTGCTCCGTTGCTCGCCTCCTCACCTCTTTTTTCTCTTTTTTCCGGCTCAGGTCATGGCGGCTGCTTTGCCTCGGACTCTTGGCGAGTTGCAGCTCTACCGCATCCTGCAGAGGGCCAACCTGCTGTGCTACTATGACGCGTTCATCCAGCAGGGCGGCGACGATGTGCAACAGCTGTGCGAGGCAGCGGAGGACGAGTTCCTGGAGATCATGGCTCTGGTCGGGATGGCAAGCAAGCCGTTGCACGTGCGACGCCTCCAGAAAGCTCTGCGTGACTGGGTCACCAACCCGGCGCTCTTCAATCAGCCGCTCGCGTCACTTCCCGTCTGCAGCATCCCTGTGTATAAACTTCCTGACGGACCCGGGCTGCCTGTCAAAGTTCCCAAAACAGACCCGCCAAAGACCGAAGCAGGCAGCGGAAGCTCCTCAGCCACCGCCTCACCCCTGCAGACAGGCAACGAGCCACGGTTCTGGGCTGAGCGCAGTCTCTCGCCGGCCGAGCTTGGCTCACCCTCATCCCCGCTGCCGCGAGACACCCTCGAGGCCCTGGATATCGCCGCCGTCCAGGCCGTCAGTGAGTGTGTAGACAGGATGGCACGTGCACTGCCCAAGTGCGACCCCGCGGAGCTGAGAGAGCAACTCAAAGCCAACAAGAAGCTCGCCAAAATGATCGGCCACATCTTCGACATGAGTGACGACGACCCGCGCCGAGAGGAAGAGATCCGCAAATACAGCGCTATTTACGGACGCTTCGACTCGAAGAGGAAGGACGGCAAACATCTCACACTCCACGAGGTTGGACTTGCTCTTCTTTCCTTTATTCCATTTTCACACTTACTTCACTCTTCCTCCACTCATCCACTATTTTTCTTTCATCCATCCATCACTCTTCCGCTACTCTTCTTTTACTCTTCCTTCACTTGTCCTTTACTCTTCTTCCACTCATACTTTACCTGTCCTCCACCCTTAATCTATTCTTCCTCTACTCTTTCTCCACTTCTCCTCTATTCTTTTTTAACTAATTACTTTTTTTTACTCTTCTTTCCATCTTCCTTCACTCGTCCTCCACTCTTTTATGTCTTCTTCTCTTCCTTCACTCTTTCTCCTCTTTCTCTACTTGTTCACTACTCTTCCTCCATGCATTCTTTACCTGTCCTCCACACTTCCTTTACTCTTCCTTCTTTCTTGTTCCACACTTCCCTTACTCTTTTTCCACCCATGCTCCACTCTTTCTTAATACTTTCTATTTTCCTTGTTCACTTGTCCTTCACTCTTCCTCCACTAATCCTTAACTCTTCTTTTAAACTTCCACCACTCTTCCTTTACATGTCCTCTATGCTTTCTCCACTTTTCCTCCACTTGTCCTTTACTCTTAACCTACTAGCCTTTACTTGTCCTCCACTCTTCCTCTATTCTCTATCCACTCTTCCTTTACTTTAATGTTTCCACTCTTCTTCCACTCCTCCTCCGCTTCCCCTCTAATCTTCTTTCCAATGAATGCTGGGAAATTCTGGACTCTGATTAGTGAGATTGTGTTTCCCAAAACAGCAGCTCAGACGTTAGCGCAGGTAGCTAATACATTATTGTCTCTATAGCAACAGCTCATTCACAGCGACCTGAACGGCACACGAACGCAGTTAGAAGTTGATATAATATTTGAGAAGTTTTCTGATGTTTACGTAAAATTTATGAAAGGAGTCTCCAGTTTCAGTGTCACTTTCCACCACTTCATGATCTCCACAAACTCCATGAACTCCACACACTCGTTATTTATCCTGTGGTTGTTGTGTAAGTGTGTGTTTGTCTCTGCCCCTCAGCTGACCGTGAACGAGGCAGCAGCACAGCTGTGTATGAAGGAGGTGGCCTTACTGACTCGCAGGGACGAGTTATTCGGACTCGCTCGCCAGGTCTCCAGAGAGGTCACCTACAAGTACACATACAGGACCAGCAAGTAGGCACTTCCTCTTCACTTCCCCCAAACTTCCTTTACACTTCCTCCAAACATCCCTTAATCTTCTTCTACTTGTTCACTATTTTCTTTTAACTTTGAGCTTCCTTTACACTTCCTCTAGTCTTTCATTTCTTCCTCAACACCTTTTCTGTAATACCTGTACTCTTCCTCTACTCTTCATCTAGTCTTCCACTACTCTTCCTCTGCTCTTCATCTATACTTCCTTTATGTCTGCTATTCTTCCTCCACTTTTCCTCAACACTTCCTTTATACTGCCTGTAGGTTTCCTCTATATTTTCTCCAGTCTTCCACTACTCTTCCTCTAAACTTCTGCTACCCATTCTCTGCTCTTCTGCTAGTGTTCTCCCACATTCTCATCCTACACACTTCCTTTACTCTTTGTTCTCTTTGTCTCGTCACTTTCTTTACTCTTTCTTTATTCTAAATTGTATTCCTCTATTCTCCTTCACACTTCCTTTTGCGTTACATTTCATCCTACTGTATTGTAGAGTTTTACTTTAATACAATAATTACTGAAGCTAGCATCATGAGTGAACACTAGCAAACGTAAGATAATTAAATACAATAGCTTGAGATTGATGATGTCACTAATGAGTGTACGTAGCTCTACACTTTCTTTACCCTTCCGTCTATTTCATCTATTCATTGTAGCTTAGGGTTGTATCATTTTGTAGCAAATCGTATTTTAGCATACCATTGGATCATATTGTACCAACTTTATTAGCATGTAACATTGTATTGTTTTGTATTGTAGCCTATTAGAGTGTATCGTATTGTAGTATTTTACGTTGTATTGTATTGTAGCATATTGAATAGTATCAAATGTGTATCTTGTTGCATTGTATCGAATTGCAGTATAACACATTGTATCGCATTGTAACGTATTAGAATGTATCGTATTGTAGTTTACCATATTGTAGCATGTTTTATCCTAGCGTGATTTTGAATCGTATTGTAGCGAATGGTGTTGTATCATATTAAATTGTAGCGTATATTATTGTACCTTGTTACATTGTAGTGTTATTCATTGTAGTTGTATTGTAGTGGATCATTTTGTTGCACATCATATTTTATTGTACTGTGTTGTAGCATAACATTTTATATCGTCTTGTATCGTATACGTTTGTATTATGTTGCACCGTGCTGCATCGTATCACTGAACATCGCACTGTTTTATATTGTATTACCACCATATAGTGCCATATTGTATCATATCGCCTTGCTATATCATGTCACACCATAAAATATTGTCAGGACAAGCTACACGGGAGACCCTGCTAGCATGGGCACAGGTTGATGTGACGTTGTAGCATGTTATAGGTACAAGGATTGTATCCTGGGTGCAGTAGACAACAGGGAAGGAACTGAACTAGAAAGATCAGGAATGTAATAATGACAGCAATAACGAGGGAAATTTGTGAATAATTCTTCTTCTTGTTTTTTCTTCACAGATCTCGATGCGGAGACCGAGACGAACCATCTCCGAAGAGAATTAAAACAGAGGTGAGTGAGTCCTTTTCCTTCTCCTAATGCTTACAATAAATTTGTTATTTTTCCCACTGTCGATCCGATTCATTTCTCCGAGTGACTTGTTAGCGAGGATCAGGGTTCGGCCCGTCGTGACTCGCCGCTATCCGCACATCGGCGTGTAATCTCTGGGCGACTCGGCGCTGGGTGGGTCCTGTGGCTTTTGTTTGTGTAGCTGTGTGTTACGCAGCGTGTTGAACTAGTGTAGGCGGAGTTTACACGGATCGGGTATTGCGTGTCACCATGTGGAGGAAAGGTTAATGCTGCTTTTGTGAGATGATCAGTGAGCAGAGGAAAGACGTGCACGCCTTCACCCCACACCTTACGGCCATTTTCACCCTGCCCTCGGGTTTGTGTGTGTGTGAGAGAGAGAAAGTGTGTGTCATCTTGAAGAGGTCTTTGTGCTCCAAGGCACGTGACAAACAAACATTGTGTCATGATTTTGAAACAAAAAATAATAGCGGTTTTGCTCTACACAACGCTAATTCTTTAATGTGCGTATAAAGCGTGTATAGTACAGACACACAAACTGCCATAGACACTATAATCTTGTCCATACTTAGATTTATAGTTCCACACATATGTAGACAGTTAAATACCTCCATGTCATATTTTATATATTGCATCACGCCATATCGGATCCTGTCAGATTGTATTGCATAACGTATTGTGTTGTACCGTATCGTGTCATGTGGCGTCGTACAGTATCATAACTCTAACGTATCGCTTTGAATCACGTTGTGTGCTTTTGTATCGTCAGGTTGTATCATGCATCATAGCGCATCGTACGAGGTCATATTGTATCTTATCCTAAACCATTGTATTGTATCATGTAGTATTGTATCAGATCATATCATAGAATGTAGTATCATATCAGGTCACATCGTATTTTATCATTTGGAATTGTATCATATTGTATCATTAAAGGGTCATACGGTATCGTATCATATAGTATCGTATCATAGGTCGTATCGTAAAATGTAGGGTCATATCAGGTCACTTTGTATTGTATGCAGTATTGTGTCATGTAGTATCATGGCATGTAGTATCATATTGTGCGTATCACTGTATCGTATCAGGTCATATCGTATGTTATTTGTTATAGTATCAGGTCGTGCCGTATTATGTTAGTAAGTCATTAAGTAACTGTGAGCCACTTTGTATAAGAGCATTTGCCAAATGTGCATAAAAGTATATATTGTATAATAATATTGTATCATATCGTGTTAAAGCATATTAGATCACATCGATATCGTATCATGATATCGTATCAGTTAATATCATGTCGAATTTTATCATAAGATCCACATAAATATATCGATCCACTTGCTTCTGTTATTAGTCCATTCCACATCGAATCCTCGTTTGCTGTTATTATGAGCTTCACTTTTCTGGGAAGATGTTCCACTAGATTTTGTGTGAGATTCATTCAGGCACAATGATGTGTGTTAGTAAAGTCAGGTACTGATGTTGGTGAGGTCGAGGAGGTCTGGGGGTGCAGTCAGCGTAAAAAAATTCTTCTCAAAGCTTTTTAAGATCTATAGCAGGAGATCTTCCATATCTTCGAACCCACGTAAAGCATATCTGCATGGAGCTTTGTACAGGGGCGTTATCATGCTGGAACAGGTTTGCGTCTAGTAATTCAAGCAAATGGTAAATTTCGTGCGGAATCCAAAGACGTCCGATACGCAGAACCACTTATCGGTTGGAAAATCGGGTGTCCCAATACTTTTGGGATATATCAATAGGTAAAGCGTATCTTTATGGAGCTGGCTTTGTGCACAGGGGCATATAAGTTTGGGAGCAGGTGCTGTACAGAAGGATTGTGTGTGTGTGTGTGTGTGTGTGTGTGTGTGTGTGATGTGTGTGTGATGTGTGTGTGTGTGTGTGTGTGTGTGTGTGTGATCTGGCCAAGATCGTTCAGTGTTACGCAACGTCCCCTTTTACGTCATGCTGACAGGCCCGTGCAAGCGTTTTCACTTCATTTATTCTCGGCCGTGTTTGCATTCTTCTCCTCGTTGAAAGAATCTTGTAGAGTCTGAAGCAGCGTTTCCTCTCATCTACATATTTACTCATGTTCCTCGTCATCGCCTGACGCCAGAGTCGATCTGAAACAGCCCCGGCGCTGTAATCACCACCTGAAACGGATTTTCCACATTTGGTTCTTGCGTTTTGTTTTATATACTGTACTGACACACACACACACACACACACACACACACACACACACACCTCCCTATCCTGTCCCTGTCTGGCCTCGACTCTACCCACAAACACACACCCAGCCACACCAGTAAGAATGAGATGCTCACCCACCCCCACACACACTCACACACACATTTCGTCCTCGCCTACCCATCGGCTCTTCAGACAGATGTGACATCATTACGTGGGCGCACTCGGAATCACCCACGCCCATGCAATTGCGCAGATAGCACAACAAAAAAAAGGGGCCGAACCTGAATGTACATGCACTTGACGCACACACACTCACACACACACCTTTGTTAGGTAGGTCATGGGTATCTGTTTTGTCACGCACTGCTCTGTTTGCGATCCGAGGCGCAGCCAACTGACCCCGGAAAGCCCATTGTGTTTTTTTTCTTTTAATTAAACATACGATTGAAAACGTGAGAACAAAACGTGAATTCCAGCTCAGGCTTTGTGTCGGTGTGTTATGACAGAAGTGTAAAATACTTGACTCGGATCTGTTTCTCCCGCCTTCTCCTATGAGATGAGTTCACTGCATAAAAAAAACACCACAAACACAAAGGCATGAGGAAACAGAAAATAAAACAAAGTGAAAGATACCAAGTCGATCCAAATTGTACAGCAAATGGATAAAAGATCAAGATTTGAAGATGTTTTAGCAACCGTAAGGCTGAAATAAATCAGGATGTGTTCAGGGGGGTTTTAAACTGTGGGAAGAAGTTATAAAGGTGAAGAGATGAAGTGAAAGTGGACGAGGTTAAAACCAATATATATATATATATATATATATATATATATATATATATATATATATATATATATATATATATATATATATATATATATGTGTGTGTGTGTTTAATTGTGCATTGAGGGTGCACAAACTTTTGCACAGATGAAGCTTGAAGTTGGGGTTCAGGAAAAGATTTACAACTGGAGACAACTGCAGCTGAGGATGTTCTCCACATAAACAGCTGTAGATCCATGAACCTACTGTAGAGCTATGAATTTAATATAGGTCCATTAAGTTACTGTAGATATGTGAAGCTACTGTAGCTCCATAAAATTACTATAGCTTCATGAAGTTTTTGTAGGTCTGTAAGGTTACTGTAGATCTATAAAGTTATTGTAGATCTATGAAGTTACTGTAGACTTATAAAAGTTACTGTGTATCCATTAAGTTTTTGTAGATCTGTGAAGTTACTGTAGATTTGCAAAGTTACTTTAGATCCATGATTTACTATAGATCCATGAAGTTACTGTAGATCTATAAAGTTACTGTGGATCTGTGAAGTTCTTGTAGATCTGTGAAGTCAAGTCAAGTTTATTTCTATAGCGCTTTTCACAACAGACATTGTCTCAAAGCAGCTTTACAGAAATCAACAGTTCCTACTGTAGATTTGCAAAGTTACTTTAGATCCATGATTTACTATAGATCCATGAAGTTACTGTAGATCTATGAAGTTCCTGTAGATCTGTGAAGTCCCTGTAGATCTATGAAGTTACTGTAGATCTGTGAAGTCCCTGTAGATCTATGAAGTTACTGTAGATCTGTGAAGTCCCTGTAGATCCGTGAAGTCCCTGTAGATCCGTGAAGTCCCTGTAGATCCATGAAGTCCCTGTAGATCCTTGAAGTCCCTGTAGATCTGTGAAGTTACTATAGATCCATGAAGTCCTTGTAGATCTGTGAAGTTACTGTAGATCTGTGAAGTAACTGTAGATCCGTGAAGTCCCTGTAGATCTGTGAAGTTAATGTAGATCTGTAAAGTTACTGTAGATCCGTGAAGTCCCTGTAGATCTGTGAAGTCCCTGTAGATCTGTGAAGTCCCTGTAGATCTGTGAAGTTACTGTAGATCTGTGAAGTAACTGTAGATCTGTGAAGTCCCTGTAGATCTGTGAAGTCCCTGTAGATCCGTGAAGTCCCTGTAGATCCGTGAAGTCCCTGTAGATCCATGAAGTCCCTGTAGATCTGTGAAGTTACTGTAGATCTGTGAAGTTACTGTAGATCTGTGAAGTTACTGTAGATCTGTGAAGTCCCTGTGGATCCATGAGGTCCCTGTAGATCTGTGAAGTTACTGTAGATCTGTGAAGTCCCTGTAGATTTGTGAAGCTGCTGTAGATCCGTGAGGTTACTGTGGGGGAACCATGAAGATGGATTTGGACTGTAAATAATGTAAACATCTGCTACAGTGGCTCAGGGATGCAGTCACCATGAACAGATTTACACTCGAGTCACCATCAGTGTGCAGTTGAAATCCTTAACAATGATGGATTGTAATGGACATTCGGTGATGATGAGGTTCCCTTTGAGTCTGGTTCCTCTCAAGGTTTTTTCCTAATACCATCTCAAGAGGCTTTTCTCTCACTTCCATCACCACAGGGATACATTTATAGGGACTAATTTATGATGCTGAAATGTATATGTGTTATATGTATTTATTTCTGTAAAGCTGCTTTAGGACCATTTCCACTTCCAAAAGCACAAAAAAAAAAATAAAATAGAAAGAATTTAATTATTCAAAGAGCAAGCTAATTAGAACTAAATGAACAAACAAACAAATAAATAAATTGTTTGGGCTGTTTATTCATAATTCTTTCTTTCTTTTATTTATTTTTTTATTTTTTTATTTATTTTTTTATTTATTTATTTATTGCTTGTGTTGAAAACAGAATTAAATGTGGCTGTTAATTGAAGTCGTCTCCCTTGAAATATTTTGAGATGATTTTTTTAATTTAAAAAAAACAAAAGAAAAATGGAAATAGAAAAGTGAAGTGAAATTGTTGTATTTCATTTTGTGTTTACTGAAACCCCAGCAGGTGAAACCCTCAGTGTGCAGCTGTGACCAGAATGAGTGTGTGTGTGCTCAGTGTGTACTGAGTGTGTGTGTGTGCTCAGTGTGTACTGAGTGTGTGTGTGTATTGAAAGTGTACTGGGTGTGTGTGCTGAGATTCTACTGAGTGTGTGCATTGAGAGTGTACTGAGTGTGTACTAAGTGTGTGTGTGCTGAGATTATACTGAGTGTGTGTGCTGAGTCTGTGTACTGAGTGTGTGTGTGCTGAGTATGTGCTAAGTGTGTGTATTGAGTGTGTGTATTGAGTGTGTGTGCTGATTGTGTACTGAGTGTGTGTGTGCTGAGTCTGTGTACTGAGTGTGTACTGAGTATGTGCTAAGTGTCTGTGCTGAGTGTGTGTACTAAGTGTGTGTGCTGATTGTGTACTGAGTGTGTACTGAGTATGTGCTAAGTGTCTGTGCTGAGTGTGTGTACTAAGTGTGTGTGCTGATTGTGTACTGAGTGTGTGTACTGATTGTGCGCTGAGTGTGTGTGCTGAGTGTGTGTACTAAGTGTGTGTGCTGATTGTGTACAGAGTGTGTGTACTGATTGTGCGCTGAGTGTGTGTGCTGAGTGTGTGTATTGAGTGTGTATTCAGTGTGTGTATTGAGTGTGTATTAATTGTGTGTATTCAGTGTGTATTGGGCGTGTGTGTATTGAGTGGGTACTGGGTGTGTGTATTTAGTGTGTGTATTTAGCGTGTATCTCAGCACTGATGGGTGAAAAAGTCCTGGATTGTTTTTGTCAGTAAAAGGCGAGAAGCCGAGCCGTGTCTCAGTGACATCATCACCTCACAAAGTCTCCGTCACTGCTACAGCTATGAGTGTGAAACCTGGTCTCTTTACACACACACACACACACACACACACACACACACACACACACACACACACACACACACACACCATGCTGGCAGTAAGACAGTGTCTCTGTGCTCGGTTGCCATGGTAACCCATGTGTCAACGTTAGGATGAGTGGAGCGGAGCCCCGGGAGTCAAATGGATTGAGCAATAAAAACTATTGTGCAAACCTCAACATCACCTTTCAGACGTTTTACATGTGTGTGTGTGTGTGTGTGTGTGTGTGTGTGTGTGTGTGTGTGTGTGTGTTTGTTTAGTCGTTTATAGTTACTTTTCCTATTGTTTGCATTACATCTCTGATACTGGAGACTCATTCTGCCTGCTTACAGCAGAACCTCACCATATTGCTGATTAAACACTCATTTATAAACCTGTCACAGATTCCCACTGTAAATAACCTATCTGTGTGTGTGTGTGTGTGTGTGTGTGTGTGTGTGTGTGTGTGTGTGTGTGTGTGTGTGTTTTTTTTCCAGCAGGAAGGTTTTTTTGACCTGCAGGAGGCGCTACAGGCCATCCACATGCGCCAGGAGAGTCTGAGAGAGCAGCTTGCTCAGGCTCGGTCCAAGGGAGAGGAAACACTCATTCGAAACATCCAGGTGTGTGTATGAGTGTGTACAGATATACAGATATATATAGAGAGTATCTCCCTAAATTGAGTTCACCCCTCACATATTTTAGTGTCTTCTCAAAGGACAATACTAGAGAACTGAAAGTTGGATAAAAAATAACTCAACATACAGCCATTATTGGATTATCTAAATACCTGGCAACAAAAGTGCGTACACCCTCCGTGATTGTCTGCTTGACAGAGCCATACAAATCTTGTATTAGAGCAGGTATGAAAGAAAGAAAGAAAGAAAGAAAGAAAGAAAGAAAGAAAGAAAGAAAGAAAGAAAGAAAGAAAGAAAGAAAGAAAGGAAGGAAGGAAGGAAGGAAGAAAGGAAGGACGGAAGGAAGGAAGGAAAACAACTGAGGGTGAAAGGAAGGAAGGAAGGAAGAAAGAAAGAAAGAAAGAAAGAAAGAAAGAAAGAAAGAAAGAAAGAAAGAAAGAAAGAAAGAAAGAAAGAAAGAGAAAGAAAGAAAGAAAGAAAGAAAGAAAGAAAGAAAGAAAGAAAGACAGACAGACAGACAGACAGACAGACAGACAGACAGACAGAAAGAAAGAAAGAAAGATGTTGTCCCAATACTTTTGGCGGTGTCTGGGGGGAAAACGGATGGAATGATGAAAGAGGTGTAGTGTGTTGAGGGATGATCCGCTGTGGCGACCCCTGATGGCAGAAGCTGAAAGAAAGAAAGTTTAGTGTGTTGAGGGAATGTGCTGTGTGAAGTCTCCTCACGCTCACCAGCGTTCACTTCCTCCCTCAGGATCCTGCTTCAGGAATTCTCCATATGCTCTGTTCTTTATATTCTCCAATTCCTGTTCCTGGAACGTTGTACTCTGCTTGATCCATGAAACGTGTGGACTAATTAATTGCCGGTCTGGGCTGAAGACGGCACTGCGCTCGGGAGGAGAGCGTGTTCTTTATTTATCACGTGTAACCGCGTGTACGTACGTGAGCCGGCGACCCGAACGAGCTGTGAGTGCATTAGTGTGGTTTATTAGCGGAATAAACAAGCAGAACGAAGTTATTTATACGTTTATTCCATATATTTTACAGACGTTTGTGTGAGTGTGTGTGTGTGTGTGTGTCTGTAAGAAAGATACATTAGTAAGCCAATTAACTCTTACACGTCTCTTGTGTTGTGTTACACACAACAGCGTATCCCCTTTTTGACACCAGCTGTGTGTGTGTTACAGGTTCAGCTGGAGCGTCTCTTGGCTAAGCAGATGGAGATCTTGCATGACGCAACGACGCAGGACCGACTGCAGGTTCTTGAATGGCGCGTGCCTCCAGGAGCGTTCAAACACCACGCCGACTTGCACAACGCTAACGCTAACGGGGTGCAGAGCAACGCCGAAAAGCATGCCGAGCAGCACGGTGCGTCCCTCACCACACACACACGTCTCTTCGTCATCATCTTGTCCAAAAATCAGTGGGCGGGGCTAGCTAGCAGTAGCTGGCACTCAGCTGTTATACGATGCTATGCTAGTGATGCTACGCTAATCAGCAGTGATTGATAATCAGCAACGATTTAACACTTTTGGTGGACTTTTGATATAACACGTGTACATGTGTATATTTTCGCCATCACCGAATTCCACGTGTACATAACTAGATATCCTCCATATGCTCCATATATCTATACTCCATATCTTCATATCTCCAGAAGCTCTATATCTCTATACCCAGACGTCTTCGTCTAGATTTAACTCCATATTAATATCTTCATATGTTCCATGGCTTCACATGCACAATAGATCTATATGTTCCATATCACTATATGCTCCATATCTCCATAAGCTTCATATCCTATAAGCTCAATATCTCCATATGCTCCATATCTATATAACTAGATATCCTCCATAAACTCCATATCTCCATATATTCATCAGCTTTATATCCACATATTTAGATATCCTCTATATGCTCTATATCTTGAAAAGCTCCATATCTCCATATCTTCATTAGCTTCAGATCTATATAACTAAATATCCTTCATGTCTTCAATATCTCCATATGCTTCATGACTTCATATGCTCCATATCTCAAGGTCCGTCATATCTCCCTAAGCTCCATATGTTTATATGCTCTATATCTCCATGTCCTCCATATCTCCATAAGCTCTACGTTTCCGTAAGCTCCATCTAGATGTCCTCCATCCACTCTATATCTTCAAATGCTTCATATCTCTATATCTAGATATCTTCCATGTACTCCATAAGCTCCATATCTCTAAATCTAGATGTCCTCCATGCACTCCATACCTTCGCATTTTACATATGCTCCAAATCTATATCGCCATATGCACCATATCTTCATATCTAGATTTTGATCCTTACTCCATATGTCCCAAATCTTGAACTTCATTTCTCTGTATGCACCATCATTTTTTCATCTCCATATCTCATATGCTCCCTATCTCAATATCTAGATATCCTCTATGTCCTCCATATTTCCATATGCTCTATATCTCTATAAACACTATATCTCTATATCTCTGTATGCACCATATTTTCCTTATCTTCGTATCACTGTTTTCTCCAAATCTCCAAGTCTCCACATCTCCACATGTACCATATGCTCTTCATTTCTATATCTCCATATATATATATAGCTCTATATCTAGATATTATTCATGTGCTCCATATCTCCATACGAACCATATCTTTATATCTGCCTATGCACCATATATTCATTTATCATCATATTTCCATATTCCCCAAATCTCCAAGACTCTACATCTCCACATGTTCTTTATTCTTCATATCCCAAATCAAATTTATAGAACAAATATATATATATATATAGAGCACATTTCCACATGCTCTACATGAATATATCCTCCATATCTCTGTATGTCCACATCAGTCAATATCCACATATGTTCCATGGCTGGAGAGAGTCCTCTCAGTGGGTTGCTACCTTCTCACATAACATAACAGGGAATTGAAGAAGATGAGACAAAACCCGAGATAGAAGATTGTTTTGCTGTTACAGAAAAAGAGCGGTGAGATCAACTGAAGCGATTCCTGAAGGTGTTGCCGTGATTACCCGCTGATCAGAGCAGTGTTATTATTCAGGGAATCGAGTTTTTCTTCCACACACATTTCCTAGAAACGAAGGGAAGTGAAAGAAGCGAAGGTCAGCGTGAAGCGCAGGAGCGTTGGAGGAACCTGTCAGGAGTTGATGGAACGCCCACCCGATGTGGATGTGTTAAGGAGCTGTTGTTGATTCGTGGTGGTTGTTGTCGCTGGCGGTGTTGATGGCTTGGCAGCTTGCATCACCTGCACCTCACTTTCTCTGCTCTCTCTCTCTCTCTCTTCCTCTCTCTCTCTCTCTCTCTCTCTCTCTCTTCCTCTCTTTCTCTCTCTCTCTCTCTCTCTCTCTCTCTCTCCCTCTCTCTCTCTTTCTCTCTCTGTCTGTTTTTCTCTTTGCGAGACTCATCTGGCAGCTGTGTGTGGAGGCGGATGGGTGGGAGTCAGGTGGAGGAGGAGGAGGATGATGGTGCTGATGATGATGATGATGATGATGATGATTGTGGTGGTAGTGGGGAGGGAGAGATGGGGGTGGTCTAAGAAAAAGTGAATGCTGTGTTCCACCCATGTCCCTCACATGCAGCCACAAATGACAGCATCTACAGTCTCAGAACCTCTAACAATCTTCATTATTTAGTGTAAAGTCTGTATTAGTTAGTGTGAAGTATGTATTATCTAGTATGTAGTGTGTATTATTTAGTGTGTAATGTGTATTATTGTGCATAGTGTGTATTTAGTGTGATTTATCTAGTGTGTGTGGTCATAGTTGGGGGGAGGGAGGGGGAGAGAGAGAGAGAGAGAGAGAGAGAGAGAGAGAGAGAGAGAGAGAGAGAGAGAGAGAGAAGAGAGTTTGTGTTTGTATGTGTGTGTTCAGTTTGTATTAATCATCGGACAGTGTGTGTGTGTGTGTGTGTGTGTGTGTGTGTGAGAGAGAGAGAGAGAGAGAGAGAGAGAGAGAGAGAGAGAGAGAGAGAGAGAGAGAGAGAGAGAGAGAGAGATTGAAAGAGAGAGAGAGAGATTTGTTGAGGGAGTTTCCTGCTGATTGGCGCTGTGTGAACAAAGCGCTCTTCCACACCATTCCACTGCATCCCTCCTTCATCACCTCCCCCTGCCTCCTTATATCCCAGCATGCACTCTGAGTGGGCATGTGAGATTTGCAGAGAGAGGGAAAGAGAGAAAGAGATAGAGAAAGCAAGGGAGAGGGGGAGGAAGTAAGAGATAAGGGAGAGGAATGGAAACTGTGGGTTAAGAAAGATAATTCATCCCCACCCTCAGAAAAGAGGCATGGCCTCAGTGTTTGTTTCTGCAGTTTATATGTATTTACATTTTGACTCAGTTCCAGTCCAGGAGCTTCTTGGAACCCGTTTTCAAGAGAATCATGTGTTGCAGGTTCTGTGCTTTACACCCGCTTTACACCTGCTTTACACTGCTTTACACCTGCTTTTCACTGCTCTACACCTGCGTTACACTGCTTTACACCTGCTTTACACTGCTTTACACCTGCTTTACATCTGCTTTACACCTGCTCTACACCTGCTTTACACCTGCTTTACACTGCTCTACACCTGCTCTACACTTGCTTTACACTGCTTTACACTTGCTTTACACTGCTCTACACCTGCTCTACACCTGCTTTACACCTGCTATACACCTGCTTTACACTGCTCTACACCTGCTCTACACCTGCTTTACACTGCTCTACACCTGCTTTACACTGCTCTACACCTGTGTTACACTGCTGTTTACCTGCTTTACACTGCTCTACACCTGCTCAACACCTGCTTTACACTGTTCAACGCCTGCTTTACACCTGCTTTACACTGTTCAACACCTGCTTTACACTGCTCTACACCTGTTTCACACTGCTTTACACCTGCTTTACACTGCTTCACACCTGTTTTACACGTAGTTTACACCTGCTTTTCACTGCTCTACACCTGCGTTACACTGCTTTACACCTGCTTTACACTGCTCTACACCTGCTTTACACCTGCTTTACACCTGCTCTACACCTGCTTTACACCTGCTTTTCACTGCTCTACACCTGCGTTACACTGCTTTACACCTGCTTTACACCTGCTTTACACCTGCTTTACACTGCTCTACACCTGCTTTACACCTGCTTTACACCTGCTCTACACCTGCTTTACACCTGCTTTACACTGCTCTACACCTGCTCTACACTTGCTTTACACTGCTTTACACTTGCTTTACACTGCTCTACACCTGCTCTACACCTGCTTTACACCTGCTTTACACCTGCTATACACCTGCTTTACACCTGCTATACACCTGCTTTACACTGCTCTACACCTGCTCTACACCTGCTTTACACTGCTCTACACCTGCTTTACACTGCTCTACACCTGTGTTACACTGCTGTTTACCTGCTTTACACTGCTCTACACCTGCTCAACACCTGCTTTACACTGTTCAACGTCTGCTTTACACCTGCTTTACACTGTTCAACACCTGCTTTACACTGCTCTACACCTGTTTCACACTGCTTTACACCTGCTTTACACTGCTTCACACCTGTTTTACACATAGTTTACACCTGCTTTTCACTGCTTTACACCTGCGTTACACTGCTTTACACCTGCTTTACACCTGATTTACACTGCTCTACACCTGCTTTACACCTGCTTTACACCTGCTTTACACCTGCTCTACACCTGCTTTACACCTGCTTTTCACTGCTCTACACCTGCGTTACACTGCTTTACACCTGCTTTACACCTGCTTTACACTGCTCTACACCTGCTTTACACCTGCTTTACACCTGCTCTACACCTGCTTTACACTGCTCTACACCTGCTCTACACTTGCTTTACACTGCTTTACACTTGCTTTACACTGCTCTACACCTGCTCTACACCTGCTTTACACCTGCTTTACACCTGCTCTACACCTGCTTTACACTGCTCTACACCTGCTTTACACTGCTCTACACCTGTGTTACACTGCTGTTTACCTGCTTTACACTGCTCTACACCTGCTTTACACTGCTCTACACCTGTGTTACACTGCTGTTTACCTGCTTTACACTGCTCTACACCTGCTCAACACCTGCTTTACACTGTTCAACGCCTGCTTTACACCTGCTTTACACTGCTTTACACCTGCTTTACACTGCTTCACACCTGTTTTACACGTAGTTTACACCTACTTTACACTGCTCCACACCTGTTCTACACCTGCTATACACTGCTCTACACCTGCTTAACACTGCTCTACATCTATCTATCTATCTATCTATCTATCTATCTATCTATCTATCTATCTATCTATCTATCTATCTATCCATCCATCCATCCATCCATCCATCCATCCATCCATCCATCCATCCATCCATCCATCCATCCATCCGAAAATTTAACATAATATTTAGCTATCTTACAAAATTTTAATGCAGGTGTGTGTGTTTGTGTGTGTATGAGATTTAATGGAGATCAGAAGCTTGTGTGTGTTTGTGTGTATGAGATTTAATAAAGATTAGAAGCTGTTGTCGTTGCTAGGCGTATATAGTTCAAGTGTGTTCACAGGGTGGGGAGTGTTTGTCATATTTAAAATTAAGTGTGTGTGTTTGTGTGTGTGTGTGTGTGTGTGTGTGTGTGGGTGTAGGTGAAAGGCCACTGAATCTGCGAGTGAAAGGACAAAGGGGCGGAGTTTCAGATGGAGACACACCTCTGGGAAAACAGTTGGCCAATGAGCTGAAGAGGCATTACCAGGCCAGCATGGAAAGCAAGGCAGCAGCTGCCACAGGTGTGTGTGTGAATTCTTTAGCATACTAATCAGTCTGAATGATGCATAAAAGTATTATGGTTGATTATGATGTGGGTGTGGCCTAATATTATAATGAGTTTGCTTGACTGACAGCCACCTGTCTATGATAGCTAGATAAACATCACTCACTACTTAGCTTCCACTTGCTAGTTATAATCCTCTCTAGCTTTAACTAGCGAGTTTGGTTAAAAGTACACTCAATTACTTTCTTACTCGGTTAGCTTTGACTAGCTAGTTTGGCCAAAGATAGTCACTTTCACTGGATTAGCTTTATCTCACTATATTTACTTTGCATTGAATAGATTAGCTTTCATTCGGTATTTTAGCCTTTTCTAACATTACTAGCTTTACTCTTATTATATTGCTCTTGCTAGGTTAGCTTTGACTAACTGGTGTTGATGGCATGTTGTAAAACTTTTTTACACTATTAGCATTCACTTATTGGATGAACATTTGCTTCCAGATTAGCCCTCACTTGCTGGATTAGCTTTAATTTATTTAATTATAGTTTTCTTGCTAGCTTTAACTAACAAGTTTGGTCAAAAGTTAGTACACTCAATTAATAGTCATCTAGTTATAGTTTTCTTATTTGGTTAGCTTTGACTAGCTGGTTTACACAAAGATAATCATCTTTCAGTGGATTAGGTTGCTATATTAGCTTTTAGACACTAGATTAGCTTCTATTAGATATGTTAACTTTTTCTTACAGTACTAGCTGTCACTGTAGTTATAGTTCTCTTGCTTTAAAACTAACTTATAGTTGCTTTGACTAGTTTTGATGCCATCTTTCACAGTGTTCCCACACTTTGTTAGCATTCACTCAGTAGTCATTGTTTACTAATTAGATTAGCATTGACTTCCTCGTTATATTTTTCTTACTATGGTCGCTTTGACTAGCTAGTTTAGACAAAGCTAATCATCTTTCACTGGATTAGTTTGCTGTGTTAGCTTTTTCCCCACCAGATTAGCAATCATTGGATGTGTTAGCTTTTTCTTACAGTGCTAGCTGTCACTCTTGTTGTATTGCTGTGCTAGGTTAGCTTTGACTGACAAGTCTAGACAAAGAAAGTTATCTTTCACAATATTTGGACTTTCTGTCACATAGATTGGCTTTAGCTCGCTATGCTTGCTGTCTCTCGCTATGCTAGCTCTCTTGCTATTTTAGCAAGACAGAAATCATTATCTTTTACTGTGTAATAGTGCATTCTAAAATATTTATGGTGGGTGTGTGTGTGTGTGTGTGTAGAGAACGGGAGTGGTGGAGTCGGAGGTGAAGTGAGTCCCCGCGCTCTCAACCTCTCTGAGAAGAAAACCATCAAGAGTGAACCTGAGGAGTCGAGATAGCAGAGCAGACCTCGTCCACTTCCTCTCTCTCTTCCTCTTCCTCGTTCTCTTCTCGACTCGGTGATGAACTGATCGTCCCTCAATACTAAAGGAGCACAACTACAGAACAGCCTTAATAACCAACGTTGCCTCAAATTTCCTTTTTATTCCTTCTTTTTAATCTCTTTCTTTTTTTCTCTTTTTTTATTTTTTATTTTTTTGCCAAAGCACCAGAGTCCTTATTTTCTCTTCTCTGAGTAGATTAGCATTTTCTGTTGTTGGTGACTGTACATTGAAAACTCCACCTTCTCTCCCTCTATCCTTCTTTCCATCTCTCTCTGTCTTTTCTATCGATCTTTTAAGCTCTCTTTCTTTATCGCTCTAGCTCTCTCTCCCCCTTTACCACTCTCTCCCTCTGTATCTCTCTCTATTTTGATCTTTCTCTTGTCATCTATCTCTCAATATTTACATCTCTCTCTCTCTTTCTCTCAATCTCTTTCTATTTTCATTTATTTCTATCTTTTCAGCCCTCTCTCTCTCCTTCTCTTTCCCAATATATCTTTTTTTATCTCATCTTTCTCTTTGTATTTCCTTTCTCCCACTTTCCCTCTACCCCACTTCCCGTATATGCTTTTTCCCTCTTTCCTTTCATCTATTTTTTATCTCCATCACTCTCTCTTTCCATCTATCTCTCCCTCTCACTATTTCCATCTCTCTCTCTCTCTCTCTCTCTCTCTCTCTCTCTCTCTCTCTCTCTCTCTCTCTCTCTCTCTCTCTCTCTCTCTCTCTCTCTCTGTGTTCTGTATGTGGGCTGTAACAGCAGCTGGTTGTATATACATTTGTTGATATGTGGAAAATGTTGACATGTTATTTAAATAAGTTGTGTGTATATATATATATATATATATATATATATGTGTGTGTGTGTGTGTGTATGTGTGTGTGTGTGTGTGTGTGTTATTCAGTGTAAAGTGTGTAAAACTGTGTAGTGAGTAGTAGAGCAATACTGACTAGCTGTTGTTTTAATTAAGCGCAGGGTGAGTGAATGTGTGTTTGTGTGAGTGTGTGTTTACTGTACAGTGTGTGGTGTAATAGTGTTAGAAATAGCTGGTGTATTAATGGAACTTATATGCACTAGTGTTCGACTTCAAAATGCATTTTTTTTATACAAATTTCATCTTTTCCATCGTTTTTTTTCCCATAATCCTCTTCTCTGAGCTCCTGCTGTAGGTTTCTCCCCACAATCAATCAGGTGTGTGTGCGCGTGTGCGTGTGTGTTATCGAATACCTCTGCGAAAATAACCGACTGATACTCATGTCCAGGTTTGAGAAATGAATCTGTAATCTTTATTTTTTATAAACGATTACTTTATGCAAAATGTTTCTTCATTTAAGTGCCATTTTTTCAAATCTTTCTTTCTTTCTTGCTTTTGTTTGTTTGTTTGTTTGGAGTGTGTGCCGACGAGAATCGTTAAACCCCAAACCCCTTGGTAGTGTAAGCAACTTATTCTACTTCTCATCTGGAAAAAACATATAGAAAACAATTTATTTTCTATATTTATTTATTTTTTTTTATATTTTTTCTTCACTGAAAAACTGGGGGCACAAACTTTTGTACTTAACGTGTAATTGGATGGACCAGGGGGGGCAACAAAGAGCAAATAAAGGCCTGATTACAAATGTGCTACATAGGATACGGGGTTATTATTAGCGAGCGAGCTGAATTTATCCGTCAGGCTTCCATGCCATACGATATCATATATTATACAACACAATACCATACAATGGATACCATAATATTAGATACAAAACTACATCTTACGATACCATACAATCAGATACCATTCCATATGATAGCAAACAATATACCATTCAATACAATATCATATAATGATACAATACAATATGATACCCTACAATATGATACCACGCAATTAGATAGCAAACAATGCGATAGAATATGATGTGATACTATACCACACAATACAATACAATAACATACCATTCGAAACTATACAATACAAAATGGAACGATACGATGCGATATATTACTATACCCGAATTACGATACAAGGCAATACGATACGATATGATCTGATACCATTCCATACTATACAACACAATATGATACGACACAATACCATTGAATTTGAACCAAATTCGAATTCTTTTGATCTTTGTTTCGAATTTGTGCAGTGTTACTCCCCAGACAATGATGATGATGATGATGATGAAGTCACTCGAATTTTAAAAGCACCATTATTATAAACAGTCGACACGTGAATCCGATTCGTCACCACCTAGTAACCGAAATAGCAAAGGAATAGTAAATACTACTATAATAGTAAATACTTATGCACTTGTTAATATGTTTAAACCAGTCACGTGAACGTGTTACTGAACAAGTGAGCTGGGAGTACACCTGTGATAATGTGTTGTCAAAAGTTTTGGCGCCCCTCGATCAGGCTTTTTTTAATCTCGCTGCGGTCGTTCGCACTCGCTTTGTCTTCAATGCTACACATCGACATCGATGTGAACACGGAAAAGTACCGGTACCGTATGGTTAGAACCCTTTTTTTCAGAGAGAGTACATCTGATCTAGGGTCAGTTCCTATTTTTTATTTATTTATTTATTTTATTTTACACGTGTTTTCACACACACACACACACACACACACACACACACACACACACACACACACACACACACGTACGCTATGGTCTTGACTAGTTTATCCACATGCAGCTCCAACCCTCAAACCCTACAGGTCAGAAGATATCTCTGTCCTCTGTTCTTGTCTTTTGTTGTCGTCTCTACTCGAGCTTCAGGAAACAGAAAAGGGGGAAAATGTGCGTTCAGGATTGTGTGCGATGGATGTGTCGTGTTTTTTTGTTGTTGTTTTTTTAAAGAAGAAAAAGATCCATCCAGTAAAGGCTTTGTTCTCGTCATTGTCACCGATTCATGGTTGGGATATGCAGTAGTCATTCACCTCCTGTCCTTTTTTTTTTTTAAACACTAATATATTTAATTTGTTATACAGCACACGAACATTAAACTTTATTTTTTTGAGATCTGACTGTCGTGTTTCTGCCTCCGTCTCTTCCTGCACAGAGGATTTACCCTCCATTAAAAACGACACCCTTCCTTTTAGAAACATCATTGTTTAATATACAACCCCAGTTCCAAAAAAAGTTCCAAAAACAGAAGGCAATCATTTGCAAATCTCATAAACAATATTTTATTCACAATAAAACAAACCAAAAACATATCAAATGTGTAAACTGAGGAAACGTACCATTTTAAGGAAATAATAAGGTCATTTGTTATCCACAAATGCAAGTTTAAGTTTTTGCATGCGAAGAAGAAGGCATGCGTGAACATGATCCAGAAAACTGTTCTGTGGTCAGCACCCGGAGTTACTCCAACAGCTTCATTATTAGAAGAAATGCAGCAAAGATGCACTCACACATACACACTCTCTCTATAATACCTATTTAGTAAAACTCTTGTAAATAAATATAATCTACTGGCACTACTTTATCACTATGTGTGATTCAGAGCAGCAGAATTCTAGAACTGAGTGGAGTATAAATTAAATAAGGAAAATTAAGCGTTAATTTGATCTATTCAATCAGTGGTATCGACACTTTCTCTGTTCACAAAAAAGTACTTTATTGATCTATATTTACACCCTTTCACCTTCAGAATAGTCTGCTTACACAGTGATACTGCGCTCCCAACCCTTCCGAAACGTCTGGAATACATCCTGGAGGTCTTTGTTTCAAAACGTGTCAAGAACCTAGTGCCAAATCTGGTAAATTCAGAAGTGAGAAGGTGTGGATTTTTCTCTGACAATCATCATGCACCAGTAGCCGAATGGTTTAGAAATTTTCGGGGTGATTGAGCTCGTTCCTGATCTCGCTCATCTTCCAGCGATGTTATTCGGCTTTTAAAACGTGCGTGCAGCTCGAAACACCTTGGAAGACTCATTGCAGCATCGGCATACGTCAAACGTATGTCGTGTCAAACGTCTCTGTGGCAGATTTGCCCGGTTTCATGTCGAATTTTCTCGTTTGTGCTAACTTTCTGTCCAGTCATGGAAGGAACTTGGTCTTCGTGGTCTTTGTAGCACTAGTTACATCATTAGTTTAGAAACTTTTTGATACCAACAAGTAAGTTTGGTATGTACTTTTTGAACATTCCATTTCACATTGAGTCCCGATTCACTTTTATAATAACCAGCTGAAATGTCTTAGTTGTGATTGTACTTGCAAGATGTTGACTAATAACTGTGTTGCATGGGGAACTAAACTCATGGAGACGTGCTGTTAAAAGAAGAATAATCAACCTGAACTCCTCACATCATATATAAAAACTCCAGAGAAGCCACTTGACTGTATGCCAACAAACTTAAAGCTAATTACGCTGTGCGTCAAGTCTGACTGGTTTTACATTTAGAGACGTTACAATTACTTTACATTATGTGTAATTACTTCTCCAGCAGTTAAAAGTTTCAAGTCACGCACATGTCAGGAAATGCCAATTGTGTGGTCAAAAGTATTGGGACAACCATAGATGCTTCTTCCCCAAACTGGTTACCACAGCGCCCAAGGCACACAGGTGTATCACGTCTTTGGATGTGGTAGAATTAAATTTTCCCTTCAATTAAACTAGGAGACCCAAACCATGAAGATGCACCTTTGCACAAAGCCAGCTCTATGAAGATATGCTTTATTTATTTGGGTTGAAAGATGTGGAAGATCTTCTGCTATAGAGCTCCAACCCTATTGAAAACCTTAGGGATGAATGTGAACGCTGATGCACCCAAGGCTTTCTAACACCAGCTGTTTGTGCTGAATAAACACAAATCTTCACAGAATCTAGTGGAACAGCACATACCTATTTTATCATTCACAAAGGTTTGGCTCTATAGTGTGTGTGTGTGTGTGTGTGTGTGTGTGTGTGTGTGTGTGTGTGTGTGTGTATGTGTGTGTGTGTGTGTGTGTGTGTATTTTAGGGCTGTCAAAATTAATGCTTGTCCATTTCAATTAAAAATATAAATAAATTATTTCGGTTGCTCCCATTTGGGGGCGCCACAGCGGATCATCCATACCCCCCCTGTCCTCTACATCTGCCTCTCTCAAATTATCCATCTACATGTCTTCCCTCACCACATCCATAAACCTCCTCCTTGGCCTTCCTCTTTTCCTCCTTCCTGGTGGCTCCATCCTCAGCATTCTCCTACTGATATACCCCATGTTCCTCCTCTGCACATGTCCAAACCATCTCAATCTCACCTCCCTCACCTTGTCTCCAAAACGTCCTACATGCACTTTCCCTCTAATAAACTCATTTCTAATCCTGTCCATCGTTGTCACTCCCAACGAACACCTTAACATCTTCAGCTCTGCTACCTCCAGCTCCACCTCCTGTCTTTTACTCAATGCCACTCTCAATATTTGTACTTTTTTAAATTTATTTATATTTAAATACATTTTTAGTGTTTTAAAAATACATTTATTCACGTGGTCCTTTTTCTTCACCCATAAATAATAAAAAAAAACTCCACCGGAAATTTGTTTTACTGATGCGGCAAGTCTCAAATCAGCACCAAAAATCCACCATGATGCGCACATCCGGCGATTAAAACCGTCCGTGTGGAAACACGGTAAAAGTTCCGTTTGATGTCCTGATGATTTACGTCATTTAAAACACCATACAATCATTTACTAGAATATTTTGTCTGCATGCTCTATGTTGAGTTTGGTTTCACTAATAATAAACACACATTTGCATAAAGCAGCAATATTTCTTCGTGTTGAATAGAGTAGGACAGAGGGCTTTAACTCTATTGTGAATCTATTCTCTTCTGGTAAGGTAGGATTCTAACTTTGTATATCTATTTAACTCAGTTGATTCTAGAGTGTTGGTCTGTGCTTATTAGTTCTGCCAGGTGATTAATCAAGGGTAGTTTCAGTCTCACTTGAGGTTTAAATTGTGGGCAGGGCTTTCTCACTTATATTTGACTAAGCCCCCCTAAGGTCAGTAACGCTTAGTGTTTATTTAGAATTTCTATTTTTACTTTTACTTTTTAAAATACAATGATATCAAATTGGGAGATCAGTCATGTGCCTTAAACCCATATCTGTAGTCATCTCTTACAGACACAGACATTCCCATCCACAGAACAGATGTCACATTGCCAGTAACCTCATCTACCCTCCTCTGTTGTCTCAATCTCAAACAGTGGTGGTAGGTGGGCTCTGGAATTGCCAGTCTGCTGTAAGAATAGCTGACTTTATCACAGCCTTGGCTTTCCACTACACCTTCGACTTTCTGGCACTTACTGAGACCTGGATATCCCCACAGAACACAGCTACACCAGCTGCTCTGTCTTCTGCCTATGCTTTCTCTCACTCACCAAGAGAAACCGGTAGCTTCCTGTACTCTTTCATCTCTTCCTGACCCTGACTCCTTTTCCTCCCTACCCTTGGACGTTGCTACTGACTCCTTCCTCTCATCTCTTTCCTCAACCATGGACCTCCTTTGCCTCTTGACTACAAAACCCAAGAAGGCAGCAATCAACAAGAACTCAGATCAGCAGAGAGGAAGTGGAAAAAAATCACAACTCAAATTTTCTTCGGATGTGACTTCTGCTAAAACTGCCTTCTACAAGGAAAAGCTCAAGGCCTCTGCACAAGATCCTTGTAAGCTCCACAACATCTTCTCTTCACTACTGAACCCCCTGCCACACCTGCTCCATCCTCCCTGACTGCTAATGACTTTGCCTCCCCCAACAATAACTACACAACACAGCCAGGAATCCACTACACCACTGTTGTCAAGCTTCTCAACCTTAACAGAAGATGAAATACTGCAAGTCATCCAATCTTGCAATCCCACCATCTGTCCTCTGGATCCAATCCCTTTAACCATGCTTCAGACCATCACACAAGATCTCCTGTCTTTCATCTCCACAATCATCAATGGCTCCTTAACATCTGGCTATGTGCCAACTACCTTTAAGCAAGCAAGGGTCAATCCCATCTTAAAGAAACCTGCTCTGGACCCATCAGACATCAACAACTACAGACTACAGTATCACTGTACAGTACTACAGTATCACTTCTCTCCTTTCCTTCTAAATCTCTGGAATGCACTGTTTTTAACCAACTGTCTGTCTATCTCTCACAGAACAACCTTCATGATCCTAACCAGTCTGGGTTCAAAGCGACACATTCCACAGAGACGGCCCTTTTGGCTGTTTCTGAGAAACTGCATGCTGCTCGATCAGCCAATCTGTCATCTGTAATTATCTTCCTGCAACCTTTCAGCGGCATTTAACACAGTTAACCACAAGACTCTTTTGTCTACCGTCAAGAGCCTCGGTATCCACGGAACAGCATGGAAATGTTTTGCTTCCTACCTGGAAGGTCGCACATACCAGGTAACATAAAGGGGATCCACATCTGCCCCGTGTAGACTCACCACTGGTGTCCCACAAGGCTCGGTTCTTGGTCCCCTCCTTTTCTCCATCTATACCCACTCCATTGGTGAAGTCATATCCTCACATGGGTTTTCTTACCACTGCTATGCAGATGACACTCAACTAATCTTTTCTTTTCCTCCATCAGATACCACAGTTTCGGCTCGGATCTCGGCATGCTTGACAGACATATCTTCATGTATGAGTCATCATCAACTAAAACTCAACCCCAGCAAAACAGAACTGCTGGTCATCCCAGGTGACTCATCTTCAGGTCAAGATCTCCAAATAACACTTCATGACTCTCTGCTCTCCCCTTCAGCCACTGCTCGTAACCTTGGGGTAACTATGGACAATGAGCTGTCCTTCTTCCCAGCGGTCCCTAATGTGGCTCGTTCCTGTCAATTTCTGGAGAAAACTGGAGACGAGCCGTCGCCTTCTGCGGGCGCTGGAGACGAGCCGTCGCCTTCTGCGGGCGCTGGAGACGAGCCGTCGCCTTCTGCGGGCGCTGGAGACGAGCCGTCGCCTTCTGCGGGACTGTGGGGTAAGCCGTCGCCTTCTGCGGGACTGTGGGGTGAGCCGTCGCCGTCGGTGGAACCCGGGGGCAGCGGTTCAACCTCCCTTTCGCAGTCCTGGAGCCGGGGTGAGTGCACAGGGAAACCCCTGGGCGTAGGGGCGCTCCTTGGGACCCTTAGGAGCAGATCGGAGCCTACTGAGCAGCCTGGAAATGAGGTGAAGCCTGCCTGGAGATCCACGAGCGGAGAAGGGCTCGCCTGTAGGTCCACGACATCAGTGGAGCTCTCTGGAGGGACCTGGAGCTGGGCGGAGCTCTCTGGAGGGACCTGGAGCTGGGCGGAGCTCTCTGGAGGGACCTGGAGCTGGGCGGAGCTCTCTTGGAGGTCCTGGGGCGGAGCCAAGCTTTCCGTGGGCTCTGGGATGGGGCGTCGTCTGGAGAGGGACTCGGAGGAGTCACTTCGCCTTCTGTGACCGGAGGTGTCGGCGCGGCGCTCTCGTGACGACTCTGTGGCGGGAAAGCATGCTCCTGGAGACTCTGTGGCGGCGGGGCGCTCTCGTGACGACTCTGTGGCGCGAAAGCATGCTCCTGGAGACTCTGTGGCGGCGCGGCGCTCTCGTGACGACTCTGTGGCGGGAAAGCATGCTCCTGGAGACTCTGTGGCGGCGCGGCGCTCTCGTGACGACTCTGTGGCGGGAAAGCATGCTCCTGGAGACTCTGTGGCGGCGCGGCGCTCTCGTGACGACTCTGTGGCGCGAAAGCATGCTCCTGGAGACTCTGTGGCGGCGCGGCGCTCTCGTGACGACTCTGTGGCGGGAAAGCATGCTCCTGGAGACTCTGTGGCGGCGCGGCGCTCTCGTGACGACTCTGTGGCGGGAAAGCATGCTCCTGGAGACTCTGTGGCGGCGCGGCGCTCTCGTGACGACTCTGTGGCGGGAAAGCATGCTCCTGGAGACTCTGTGGCGGCGCGGCGCTCTCGTGACGACTCTGTGGCGCGAAAGCATGCTCCTGGAGACTCTGTGGCGGCGCGGCGCTCTCGTGACGACTCTGTGGCGGGAAAGCATGCTCCTGGAGACTCTGTGGCGGCGCGGCGCTCTCGTGACGACTCTGTGGCGGGAAAGCATGCTCCTGGAGACTCTGTGGCGGCGCGGCGCTCTCGTGAAGACTCTGTGGCGGCGCAGCGCTCTCGTGAAGACTCTGTGGCGGCGCGGCGCTCTCGTGAAGACTCTGTGGCGGCGCGGCGCTCTCGTGAAGACTCTGTGGCGGCACGCTCGTGAAGACTCTGTGGCGGCGCGGCGCTCTCGTGAAGACTCTGTGGCGGCACGGCGCTCTCGTGAAGACTCTGTGGCGGCGCGGCGCTCTCGTGAAGACTCTGTGGCGGGAAAGCACGCTCCTGGAGACACTGTGGCGGCGTGGCACGCCCACTGGAACCTCGGAACAGAGCAGCACGCCTGTAGAAGCTCTGTGACGGCATGGTGTGCTCGCCGACGCTCGGAGATGGTGTGGTGCGTCCACGAGAACCCCGGAACACAGCAGCACGCTGGTAGAGACCCTGAGATGAAGCAGCCCTCTCATCAAAACATTGGGGCTGAGCTGCAGGCTCATGGGAGATCCGGCACGGAGCCGCGTGCTCTTGAGAACCTTGGAATGGAGCACCTTCCTCCTCAAGGGGACTGTAGTGCAGATCCACCACCTCTATCCCCAACTTCCCCAGAAGCAGCCCGCTGAATTCGGCGAGTGAGCCGAATTTGCCCCCTTTGGCGCTCCATAGTGAGCTGGCTTTGGCAAGAACTTCTCCAGACAGGAGGGAAATACAGAGGGCAATCTTGGCTCGTTCGGAAGGAAACCGGGAAATGTTAACAGCCACATACTCGCCGATGCCTTGCAGAAATCCGCCCAATTCGTCTTTTTTCCCCGAGTAACGAGCCGGTAATCCCCTCGCGCTCTCTGAGGGGCGTGGCGCAGCCGCGCTCTCATGATCCGGCTTCTGTGGATCTGAACCGCGAGAAGCGGCACTGAGCTTCCGGAGGAAATCCGAAGCCGGGTTCAGCTGCCGATCCGTTGCGGTCGGAATCGCGGAATGGCGAATCCGCGTTCGGTATAGGTCGGTCGTTCTGTCAGGCTGCCAGGCTGACAGCTACAGAGGGGGGCGTGGCAGGGTGAATCCCTGACAATATTAGTATACTAATAGCATACTGTAGATAGTAAAGTAGTATAGTATTAATAGTAGAAGTACTAATATTTTACAATTTAAGGTATGTTTCGTGGTGCCGGCGCACAAAGAAAAGGAATGATAATAACAATAATAATAAGCATGATAAGCAAAATAAGCATAATTAACAATAACAATGATACAATTATAATAATGATTATTAAAATACGTATTTAAAATTGAGATAATAAATAAAGAGCCACTAAGTGGTGATAATGTAAATAGTTTTAATAAAATGATTTATAACATTAATTAATGCAATTATTAATGAAACATCATTAATTTTATTAATAATAATTATATATATATATATCAACCTGTTGACCTCCCTGTAGTGTGTCTTCTGTCCACTAGGTGTCAGTGTAACTCCTTGTATTTATCACATTTTTTCGATAAAGTCTACATGTTTAAATCTCAGTCTAAAAACAATTTTGAAAAAGAAAAACATATGGGTATATGAGATTTGCTAATCATTACATTATGGTTTTATTTTATGCAACTTTCCCAAGTTTCCCAAATGTTTTCATTATCTTTATTGCAGTTGTACTATTAATACTACTCTTGTTCTTATTCTTGATATTAGTCAATTATCAGTACTATAATTATCAGAATCCTTCATTGGTGTCCTACCCGAATCAATCCTCCTCTTAAAACCTTCCTTATGACACCACGGCTCTAGAATCCATCAATTCTTTCGAGAAACGCAGTATAACAGAGAGATTGTGAGAATAAACGTCATTACTAAAGTAAGAAACACATTGGACACAATTAGCAGAAGCATCGATATGAACCTCATCAAATGACACTGGGGTTTTTCCTGCATTTGTGTCTTCCTGGGGATTTAAAATGCCTTTTAAGGAGCATTGGAGTCAGCAAATCGCAATCTGATTGGTTAAAGCAACAGCTTCAAGCAACATGGAGTCCCTTTGACCGTGGCAACAGGTAAAGCCCGAAATTAGATTAGATAGAAACTTCAACCTGAAACAACTGAGAGAAAACCTAAAAATGGACTATTGGGAAAACAAAATATATTAAAACGTAAGTAAGAATTATTTCAGCAGAATAGGTCTTAATGCCCCTGACACCCCCCCACTGGTATTAATACAGTTACTACTACTACTATTGTTATTATTGATACGGTTAATTATCAGTACTCATTTCTACACACTTGCCAGAGCTGCTCTGGGTAAATAAAACATGGCACATGGTCAACAACTCCAACAAAACTAAAAATGATCCAAATAGAAAGATATGTGTTTCAGGTTTCCCCCTGAGGGATCTGTAAAGGACCTTAAGTTTACATTTAAAGTCGCAATTTGACTTTATAACACAAATCGTTAATTTTTGTTAGACACATTCACACTGAAAATGTAATCCAGAGTAAAGTAAGAGTATTGGAACACTACGTTTGTATCTCAGCTTTACAGAGATGAAGCAGTAATAAACATTTGATATGTTTGTTCCTTATAATTTTTTATATATTTGTCCCCACTGAATGACGACTGTGGCAAAGAAAAACTCCCTGAGATGGCATGAGGAAGAACCATTGAGGGTAAACTGTTATAGTCCAAATCCATCCTCAAAGTTCTTGAATTGTTCAGTAACTTCATGGACTTTTCCTCCAATGACACAATTGTATTAGACGTCTTTGGATGTTGTAGCATGAAATGTTCCCTTCACTTCCACTAGGAAATCCAAACCTGTTCCATGACAATGCCCCCAAGTCAGCTTTATGAAGATCTGCTTCCCACTGGTTGAAGGATGTGGAAGATCTCTTGCTATTAAGCTCCAACCTTATTGAACAGTATGAATGTAAACATTGACTGTAACCCAGGCCTCCTCACATCACCTACATCAGTACCGGACTTTACAGACACCCTTGAGGCTGAATGAATCTCCACAAATCTCACACAAAATCCGGTGGAACATCTTCCCAGAAGACTGAAGGTTATTTAACATTTCTGGCAGAGTGCTCAGGGAATGTGCAGAACAGCTAGCGGTCTTCACCGACATCTTCAATATCCTCACACACCCCTCACAGACACCCCTCACACACCCCTCACACACTCTCCTCAAACACTCTCCTCACACACTCTTCACACACACCCCTCACACACTCTCCTCACACACTCTCCTCACACACTCTTCACACACACCCCTCACACACTCTCCTCACACACTCTTTTCACACACTCTCCTCACACTCTTTTCACACACTCTACACACACACCCATCACACACTCCCCTCACACACACCCCTCACATACCCCTCACACACTCTCCTCACACACTCTCCTCACACACCCCTCACACTCTCCTCACACACACATGTAGCTCTATGTTATGTGATGCAGCTCTGTGTTGTTTTATGTAGAACATCTTATTTTACTGTATACACAAAGCTGGTTAAAATTACAATAAAACCCTTTTAACTTGACTTGAGAGAGAGAAGCAATGTGGATCTGGGGATACTTAAAAAGAAGCAGATAGCAATATTAGGGTCAGGTGTTCACACACGTTTGATTATATAACGTGTATAAATTAATAAACAGAAGGAGAGAGAGAGAAAGAGAGAGAGAGAGAGAGAGAGAGAGAGAGAGAGAGAGAGAGAGAGAGAGAGAAGTAAGGCAGAGTTCCAATGTGCAATACCTCGGCCTGACACCAGGGAGCGTAAGAACCCCACAGCAGATCGTTTAGTCCGAGCCTTCAGAAGGCTCTAACACACACACACACACACACACACACACACACACACACACACACACACACATGTCTGCCAAGAGTATTGCTGAGTAAGGCTAATCTATAAAACATGTTTGCTCCTTACACACTTTTTCATTTATATTCTCTGTATTCGCCTCAAACTCGGACTCCTCACTGAACATCTGACTGTTTGAGTTATTGTGTATTTATTCGTGGTGGTTGAAGAGACGAGGAGGTTGAGGAGAAGGGGATGGAGGAGGAGTGTTTATTTTAGAGTATTTAATAGGTTTCTTTTTATAGGTTTCTATCTTTATGACCTCTGACTCTTCTGGAATGAACATCTAAAGTCGTGCACGTCGCTTTGGTTTGGGAACTGCACCGTCTCAGATCATAAGACCCTGTAGAGGATCGTGAGGACGGCCGAGAAGATCATCTGAGTCTCTCTCCCCTCTGTCATGAACATTTACACCACACGCTGCATCCGCAAAGCCAACAGCATTGTGGACGACCACACACACCTCTCACACAAACCCCTCACACACCTCTCACACACACCCCTCACACACCTCTCACACACACCCCTCACAGACCACTCACACACACCTCACACACCCCTCACACACCTCTCACACACACCCCTCACACACCTCTCACACACACCCCTCACACACCTCTCACACACACCCCACACACCCCTCACACACCACTCACACACACCCCACACACCCCTCACACACCACTCACACACACCCCTCACACACCCCTCACACACCACGTACACACACCCCTCACACATACCGCACACACCCCTCACACACACCCCTCACACACACCCCACACACCCCTCACACACACCCCACACACCCCTCACACACCACTTACACACACCCCACACACCCCTCACACACCACTCACACACACCCCTCACACACCACGTACACACACCCCTCACACATACCGCACACACCCCTCACACACACCCCTCACACACCACTCACACACACCCCACACACCCCTCACACACACCTCTAACACACCTCTTACACACCACTCACACATACCCCACATACCCCTCACACACCTCTTACACACACCCCACACACCCCTTACACCTCTCACACACACCCCTCACACCTCTAACACACACCCCTTACACACCACTCACACACACCCCTCACACCTCTCACACACACCCCTCACACACCACTCACACACATCCCACACCCCACTCACACACACCCCACACACCCCTCACACACCCCACACACCCCTCACACACACCCCTCACACACCACTCACACACATCCCACACACACACCCCACACACACACCCCACACACCCCTCACACACCACTCACACACACCCCACATACCCCTCACACACCACTCACACACACCCCACACACCACTCACACATACCCCACATACCCCTCACACACACCCCTCACACACCCCTCACACACCTCTTACACACACCCCTCACACAAACCCCTCACCTCTTACACACACCCCTCACACACCACTCACACACACCCCACACACCTCTCATACACACCCCTCACACCTCTCACACACACCCCTCACACACCTTTTACACACACCCCTCACACACACCCCTCACACCCCTCACACACCTCTCACACACACCCTTCACACACACCCCACATACCCCTCACACACCCCTCACACACACCACTTACACACACCCCACACACCTCTTATACACACCCCTCACACATCACTCACACACACACCCCACACACCACTCACACACCTCTCACACACCACTCACACACCCCACACACACCCCTCACACACACCCCACATACCCCTCACACACACGACTCACACACCCCACACACCTCTCACACACACACCTCACACACCACTCACACACACACCCCTCACACACACACCCCACACACCCCTCACACACCACTCTCACACACCCTACACACCCCTCACACACCACTCACACATACCCCACACACACCCTACACACCTCTTACACACACCCCACACACACCCCTCACAAACCCCACACACACACCTCACACACACCACTCACACAATCCCCACACACACCCCTCACACACTACTCACACACACCCCTCACACACACACCCCTCACACACTACTCACACACACCCCTCACACACCCCTCACACACCTCTTACACACACCCCTCACACACACCCCTCACCTCTTACACACACCCCTCACACACCACTCACACACACCCCACACACCTCTCATACACACCCCTCACACCTCTCACACACACCCCTCACACACCTTTTACACACACCCCTCTCACACACCACTCACACACCCCACACACACCCCTCACACACCTCTCACACACACCCCACATACCCCTCACACACACGACTCACACCCCACACACCCTTTCACACACACACCTCACACACCACTCACACACACCCACACACACACCCCTCACACACACACCCCACACACCCCTCACACACCACTCTCACACACCCTACACACCCCTCACACACCACTCACACATACCCCACACACACCCTACACACCTCTTACACACACCCCACACAAACCCCACACACACACCTCACACACACCACTCACACAATCCCCACACACACCCCTCACACACACACCCCTCACACACACACCCCTCACACACTACTCACACACACCCCTCACACACCACTCACACACACCCCTCACACATACTCTTCACCCTCCTACCATCAGGAAAGGCATCCAGACTATGCAACAGTTTTTTCCCCTTAAGCCATCAAGTTTCTCAAAACATATAACTGAATTGAACTCACACTCACACACACACACACACACACACACACACACACACACACACACACACACACACTTGCTCAACTGTTCCAAATCTGAACTTCTCCTAATTGCTGCTACTGCTGTTATTGCACAGCACTGTGTTCATGTTTATAAGAACACTCTTGTGCACATTGTACTGTGTAACACATTATACAGTTCTGCTCTATACTGCTCTGCGCTATTTTGTGTGTTGTGTATTTGACACACACTGTCTTGTGTTGTTTGTTTGCACTGTTTGTACCAGGTGGCACACTTACTTTAGTCCTTACCTGTAGAACCAGGGTTCTGGAGGAACTACATCAGCTACTGTATATACGGTTAAAATGACAATAAAAGCTCCTTGACTTGATCATTCAGGGCGTTGGAACTCCTTATCATCACCACACTTACTTCATGTGATGCAACAATCCTCTGACCAACGAATAATACTTACCACAATGACAATAACTCTGCGTTCGTGTCAAGACCTCCACCGTTTTCTCCTGGATCTTTCGCTTCGTCGGGTTAGCCTGCATTCCTCCCGCATAATCAGTGATCTATTAGTGATTGGGTTGAGGGACGATGAGATCATTTCACCTCTGCTGCTTCTCTTCAGGGAATCTATGTATCATTTATCAGTCTGTACAGTGACTCCACAAGGTTACACCAGATTGCTTGGCCTTATTCGGATCAGGTGTCAGGAGTCCAGATGGTGGAACCCTGGAACCCTTACAATCATGTGATTGATACGGGTCTGTTTGAATGAGACAGAAAGAGGAAGATGTGATTCTTTCGCTTTCTCCAAGGTTTTGCTGGGACTGATCATGAGTCCGATCGTGAGAACGATCACATAATTAATCACGTGATGTGTGGCCACAATGAGTTCAAATGTAAAGATTGTTTTATGATCATAGGATGAGCTCTAGAGACACGCAGACATGATGCAGGAGATGAAATTTTGCAGATGAATGAATAAATGAATAATAATGATATTATATTAATATTCATTTTATTAATATAATCATTATGAACATTTTTAGTTTACTGTCATTTAATTACGTGCTATTCCCAATAGTTTGTAATAATTATAGTATAATATATATATATATATATATATATATATATATATATATATATATATTTTTTTTTTTATTATTTACTATTTCATCATACTTTTCAGGTCACGTGATCCAAAAAAAAGCCTTTAACCCTTTGATTTTGTTTTGATTGACGTGGAGTAAAATACGAGTTGATTTTTCACAAATATCGATCGTTTTTACTTCTATTCGATATTTACCGTGGATTGAGGAAGTAAAACACGTGCACACGCGCTCACGTTTTTCACACGCTGTGACTCATTTTCTGGCAAAGACAAGCCCACAATGAGTGACGGGCCATCTGTCCAATCAGAACTCTGGCGGGGAAAAAGCGTCGGCTCACAGACCAATAGAAACGCGAGGGAGTGGAAAAGAGGGCGGGGTCAGTGGCGTTTTCGTTCACTGTATATCGAGAGGGTGGGTTTTTTTCTTCCAGAAGACGCTCCCGAGGCAGTGTGTGGTATCTCCTTTATTATTAGAGTGTGTGTTTGATTTCTACAGGATAAAGTCGGGTTATTCGGAGAGACAGGATTGAGATGTTACGGTTCAGGCGCGCTCCTGTGCTGCTGAAGGAGTTCTTTCACTTGAGCCTTAAGCGTCCGTTAGTTCAACTCGCGAGACGTCATCACGCGAACGCGCCGGGCGCCGATGGCCGGCTCGGACCGAACCAAGTGAGACGCGTGTTGGGCTCGGGATGCTTCTCACACCCTCCGGCGTGGAGCAGGACGCTGTGCACGAAGACGGAAGGAGTTTTAGAGCCCGGCGAGCAGCTGAAAAAAGATGGGGCGCTCCAGGAATCCCCCACGGACAAGTAAGAACCCCTTTATAATGGCCAAAGTGGTGTGTTCCGTTTCTATGGCAACCACAGCGCAAGAGACCCCCACACACTACTCTCAATGAACTAGTACAGACATGTGGTCACGTGACACAGGTCCTGTACTTTAGCTATATGTATATAAGAATGGTAAGGGGGTGGTCACGTGACACAGATCCTGTACTTCAGTTATATGTATATATGAATGGTAAGGGGGTGGTCACGTGACACAGGTCCTATACTTCAGCTATATGTATATGCAGGTTAAAGGGGGGTCCCAGGTCCTATACATGCATGCATGCATGCATGCATATATATATATATATATATATATATATATATATATATATATATATATATAATGACAATGGGAGTGAGGGAAAGGGGGAGTTTAGAGAAAGACCAATGAGGAACAGGTACACAACATTACATTACACACTTCACCTACCCACCTGTGGTTCCTCTCACACCCAGTCTGTGAGAATTCTCCATTTATTGGCACTGGACAGCTCTGAGATGTGTGAAGAGCACATAGGAATTCTTCTGGTCAGGTGTCCACTAACTTTTGGCCAGAAACACAATTCTTTATCCTAGAGCAAGTTTTCTCTGATCATTGATATTTTTTTAATAAACAATTCAGTAAAAAAAAAAAAAAAAAAATGTCTTTCTTAAATGAATGTGTACAAACATAAATATTAAATATTTTAGTATAAAACTAACAAAATGAGGACAAATGAAGAACACCATTCAACATCTGTAAGCTTTTTTTATTATTATTCTCACTGAAGATAGGTTTTTTTTTTGTATTTTGAATGTATTTATTTGTAAAATAATGCTGCTAAAACAAATAAAGAATTAGAAAAAAATAAAATATATATATATTTATTTATATGTATAAAAAATATTGTTATTATTTGTGCATTATTTATCTTATTTATAAAATAAAAAAATATATAAAAACAGCCCCCCCCCCCCCCCCAAAAAAAAAAAAAGAAATTAAAATTAAAAAAATAAAATAAAAATTAAAAATAGAGCAGGAAATCTAACATTAAACCACGAACAGTGTATGAACTCAAACATTTACAGGCAACACTAAGATAAAACATTTTTTTATTTTCAAATATTAAATTCATTAAAAAAAAAAAAAATGACTGCACGATAAATTAATAATAACAAAAACAAAACCCACAATTCAACATCAATGATTTTTCTAATCCTGAAATTCAGACAATTCTTTAGAAAAATTCAGAAATATCTTATTTGAATTAATCACAGATCGAACAAAAAAGTAAGACATTTCTATCATTTTATTATTATTATTACTATTATTATTATTATTGTGAGTGCATTGACTCTGAAGTGAGATCACGGGTCTATCTCCAGTGGATCTTCAGTGTGTAATCTGGCCCAAAGATGATAAAGATGATAGAAGTGTTACAGAAGTCAGAAGAGATCGTATCTGGATCTTGTAGTGTGAAGTTAAAACCCAGATTTATTACATTTATTAACTGACTCATAGAAACATGGCAGAAACACAGACCTCTCTTATTCTGGGCTTCGAGTGTCAATGGCAAGTATGTGTCAGTATGTGAGGAATGTGTGTGTGTGTGTGTGTGTGTGTGTGTGTGTGTGTGTGTGTGTGTGTGTGTGTGTGTGAGTGAGATGATTTAGTCTACGAGAAAGAAAAAAGAAAGAAAAAATGGATGATAAAAAAAGACCATCAGCAGCTTCACCTCAAAGATCTGTTCTGTTCTGTTTCTTCCACTCACACACACTGGGTCATGAAAGGGCTGCTAATGTGGAGATTCCCATACCACACACACACACACACACACACACACACACACACACACACACACACATGCGCACGTCGTACAGCGCAGTGTGATTAGATATGAGCAGTTGTGGATGTTTGGACAGCGAACCTGTACACACCCCAGCTATCAATTCATTTATTTTGGTAAAATTCCAGAGACTGGTATTTTCACACACACACACACACACACACACACACACACACACACACACACACACACACACACACACACACACACACAGAAAAAGCAGACTATAGCCAGACTGAAGACACAGAAACTAAAAGTTAAACATAACCTTGTCTTTTTTGAGTATTGGTGTTTGGGTGTGTTTATTTCACAGTACTAAACGACTCAACTCATAATTATCTAAACAACTAATTAACCACACGATTAACCTACAAACAAACAAACCAAGTAAATAAACAACCAACAAACGAAACATAAGTAACCAACAAACAAACTAACCATATCATTATCAACTACCTAACTTCATGAATAACCAATTAACCAAATTATTCATTTACCAACCAGTTAACTACATGATTAACTTACCATCAGACTAACTGTATGAGGAACCAACCACACAATTAACCACATTCTTAGATTTCCACCCAACTAACTAACCACATGCTTAACTTATCATCCAACGAACTAATCAAACAACCAACTATTCACAAGATTGATGGATCAATAAACAAACTAACCACATGATTAACTTACCAACCAAACAGCAATCAATTATATGATAATAGAAGCAGCTGTGACGTGTGGAATGTTGAGTTTATGCAGGACATGAACACCTGGTTTATAATTAGCACATGCAGAATCCAAGTTCACACACTCGCTTTTGAATCTTCTGTACATCCAGAACCTCTAAAAGTTGGAATGTCAGCGCTAGAAGCTCGGTGTCCATGTAGTTTCAGAGTCGAGTTGTAAAATGTTTAGCGGTTTCCTCGTCGGCAATGTGTGTGTGTGTGTGTGTGTGTGTTTCTGGCTTGGTTGTAAAGAGTAAAGTTAGCATTGTTAGTGTGATTTATTACACATATCAGCATTGTGTATAAACATTGCCAGTGTAATCAGCTTCTGAGTGTTTGTTCACTTCAGTGGTACATGGCACAGCGTTATCACTCAGCACGGACTGATACACACGTTTATATGTTCCTGTACAGGTATACTGAAATATCAGTGCTCTCGGACCAGTGCTTCTCCAATCACTGATGAATAAGAACATCAGAACTAACTGTTGTATAAAGTCCATAAGTGATTCTTGAATATCCTGTTTACATGGAGAAATGAGTTCATTACAATGTCTGATTAACTAACCACACCACTAACTAACCAAATTATAAACTAACCACACCACTAACTATCCAAATTATAAACTAACCACACCACTAACTAACCAAATTATAAACTAACCACACCACTAACTATCCAAATTATAAACTAACCACACCACTAACTAACCAAATTATAAACTAACCACACCACTAACTATCCAAATGATTAACTAACCACATCACTAACTAACCAAATTATAAACTTACCACACCACTAACTATCCAAATTATAAACTAACCACACCACTAACTAACCAAATTATAAACTAACCACACCACTAACTATCCAAATTATAAACTAACCACACCACTAACTATCCAAATTATAAACTAACCACACCACTAACTAACCAAATTATAAACTAACCACACCACTAACTATCCAAATGATTAACTAACCACATCACTAACTAACCAAATTATAAACTAACCACAGCATTACCTAACCACACCACTAACTATCCAAATTATAAACTAACCACGCCACTAACTATCCAAATGATTAACTAACCATGCCACTAACTAACCAAATTATAAACTAACCACAGCACTAACTATCCAAATTATTAACTAACCACACCACTAACTATCCACATTATTAACTAACCACACCACTAACTAACCAAATTATAAACTAACCACAGCACTAACTAACCACACCACTAACTAACCAAATTATTAACTAACCACACTACTAACTATCCAACTTATTAACTAACCACACCACTAACTATCCAAATTATTAACTAACCACACCATGAACTATCCAAATGGTTAAGTAACCACACCACTAACTAACCACACCACTAATTATCCAAATGATTAACTAACCACACCACAAACTAACCACACCACTACATACCAAATAATTAACTAACCACACCATTACCTAACCAAATGATTAACTAACCACACCACTAACTAACCACAACATTAACTAACCACACCACTAACTATCTAAATGAATAACCAACTACACCATTACCCAACCACACATTAACTATCCAAATGACTAACTAACCACATGATTAAATTAATAAATAACTCACCAAGTAACCACATGATTAACTAAACAGATAACTAACCACAGGAGTGAATACTTAACTAACCACATAATCACATGCAAGTGTAACACTTAACTTCATAAACAAACAGTCACTGAGCTGTTCATTAGAGCTTTACCTGACAAGAACCAAACACACACACACACACACACACACACACACACACACACAGCAAGGGAGTAGGAGCCACGTAGTCTCAGAAAACTAATACACTTCAATATGAGAGTGGGATAAGGTATGGAAGAGCTGTGTGTATGTGTGTAGTGTGTATGATTGAAATTGTGTATATATACACAACAAAGATTTTGGGAAAATGTAAATAAAAACAGAATGAAATAATTTGCAAAACTCATAAACACATTTTTGCTTCCTCTCTACTTGTAACCACAGTATATGTCAGTGAACTGAGGAGTCCAGTACCTGCAGTTTTGTGAGGGGATTGTTGTCCCAACTTGTGTCTTTTATAGGATTCCAGCTGTTTAACAGTCCTGGGTCTTCTTTGTCTTATTTTTCATTTCTTAATGTACCAATGTTTTTAAATGGTGAAAGGTCTAGACTGCAGACAGACCAGTTCAGCACCTGGACTCCTACTAAAAAGTCATGAGGTTGTTTGGCTCAAATATCCAAGGTCTTTCTAGAAGAAGACGTTTTCTGGATGGAAGCATTTGCTGCTCTAAAACATGTCTATGACATTGAGCAAAAATGGAGCCTTTCCAAATGTGCAAGCATCCCATTTAACATGCACCAATGTGCTTCCATACCATCAGAGATTCATCTTTTTGAGCTGAGGGCTGATAAAAACAAAAAGCCATGTGGTCGCTCTCCTCTTTAGTAGGGAGGATGCTGCTTCTATGGTTTCCAAAAAAAACGTGTGTGTGTGTGTGTGTGTGTGTGTGTGTGTGTGTGTGTGGACACTTAAACCTGATCCAAATCTTTAACATTTAGTTTATGTAACATGGGGTATAAGAAGACGGAGCCTCCACCTCCTACACCATCACCATCCACCTCATCACTCATCTCCACCTCCTACACCATCACCATCCACCTCATCACTCACCTCCACCTCCTACACCATCACCATCCACCTCATCACTCACCTTCACCTCCTACACCATCACCATCCACCTCATCACTCACCTCCATCTCCTACACCATCACCATCCACCTCATCACTCACCTCCACCTCCTACAACATCACAATCCACCTCATCACTCACCTTCACCTCCTACACATCACCATCCACCTCATCACTCACCTTCACCTCCTACACCATCACCATCCACCTCATCACTCACCTTCACCTCCTACACCATCACCATCCACCTCATCACTCACCTTCACCTCCTACACCATCACTATCACCATCCACCTCATCACTCACCTCCACCTCCTACACCATCACCATCCACCTCATCACTTACCTTCACCTCCTACACCATCACCATCCGCCTCATCACTCACCTCCACCTCCTCACACCATCACTACTACACCATCACTACACCTCCTACACCTCCTACACCATCACTAGATATGAGTTCTTTCCAATTATATGGAATTAAATGTTGTGTTGTCATTTATTCCTTCATTCAGTTGTGTGTAATGTGTATGTATAATCTGTGTAACGTGTGTGTGTCACGTGTCTCATCCATGTTTTTGTTCTCTTTTTGTTTGTGTGTCTTCATCACCATGTGCCGTGTCCTGTGTGTGTTCTCTGTAAGTATCAGTTCAGTTCAATTCATTGCATTTAATTTAGCCTACTTTGGTGTAGTGTAAGTGTGTGTGTGTGTGTGTGTGTGTGTGTGTGTGTGTGTGTGTGTGTGTGTGTGTGTGTGTGTGTGTGCCCGTGTGAGCATCCATGCGGTGTGTTTGTGTGCATGTGTGTGTGTGCATGCGTCTGTGTGTGCCTGTGTGAGCATCCATGCGGTGTGTTTGTACGTGTGTGTGTGTGTGTGTGTGTGTGTGTGTGTGTGTGTGTCTGTGTCTGTGTGCGTGTGCTCCTGTGTGAGCTTCCATGCGGTGTGTTTGTACGTGTGTGTGTGTGTGTGTGTGTCTGTGTCTGTGTGCATGTGCTCCTGTGTGAGCATCCATGCGGTGTGTTTGTACGTGTGTGTGTGTGTGTGTGTGTCTGTGTCTGTGTGCATGTGCTCCTGTGTGAGCATCCATGCGGTGTTTGAAAAGCTCAGTGAGAAAGACAGCCAAAACACAGAGCTGCTCATTCAGATCAATTTGTTTTTCTATGTAACACCGTGTCTCATAGAGGTGTGGGTGTGTGTGTGTGTGTGTGTGTGTGTGTGTGTGTGTGTGTGTGTGTTAGGAGAAGGAAGGCAGGAATTATGCCGAGTCTGGAAGATCTTCTCTTCTACACCATTGCAGAGGGACAGGAGAGGATTCCAGCCCATAAGTTTATAACGGTCAGTAATAGACTCACACACACACGTTTCCAAGTTTGTTTGCTCATAGGTTATCTACTGTGTACAGGTTATCAGACTTGTATAAACTGGATCTCACACACACACACACACACGTGACACACTTACTGTAGAGCATGATGTGTGTGTGTGTGTGTGTGTGTGTGTGTGTGTGTGTGTGTGTGTGTGTGTGTGTGTGTTAACACACACTCCCAAAAACAGAAATATTACATAGCAGGGTGTTCAGTAAATTCAGCAATTTAAAACTCCTATTTCAATCTCTCAGTATCAGTGTCTCAGTATCAATGTCTCAGCATTTCAGTATCACTGTCTCAGTATCAGTGTCTCAGCATTTCAGTATCACCGTCTCAGTATCAATGTCTCAGCATTTCAGTAGCACTGTCTCAGTATCACCATCTCAGTATCACCGTCTCAGTATCAGTGTCTCAGCATTTCAGTATCACCGTCTCAGTATCAATGTCTCAGCATTTCAGTATCACTGTCTCAGTATCACTGTCTCAGTATCACCATCTCAGTATCACCTTCTCAGTATCAACGTCTCAGTATCACCATCTCAGTATCACTGTCTCAGTATCAGTGTCTCAGCATTTTAGTATCACCGCCTCAGTATCAGTGTTTCAATGTCTCAGCATTTCAGTATCACCGTCTCAGTATCACCATCTCAGTATCACCGTCTCAGTATCACCGTCTCAGTATCACCATCTCAGTATCAGTGTCTCAGTATCAATGTCTCAGCATTTCAGTATCAGTGTCTCAGTATCAATGTCTCAGCATTTCAGTATCAGTGTCTCAGTATCACCGCCTCAGTATCAGTGTTTCAATGTCTCAGCATTTCAGTATCACTGTCTCAGTATCACCGTCTCAGTATCACCGTCTCAGTATCAACGTCTCAGTATCACCATCTCAGTATCAGTGTCTCAGTATCAATGTCTCAGCATTTCAGTATCAGTGTCTCAGTATCAATGTCTCAGCATTTCAGTATCAGTGTCTCAGTATCACCGTCTCAGTATTAGGATCTCAGTGTCTCAGTATCAGTGTCTCAACATTTTAGTATCAGTGTCTCAGTATCAGTGTTTTAGGATCTCAGTGTCTCCTTATCAGTGTCTCACTATCTCAGTGTCTTAGTATCAGTGTCTCATTATCTCAATGTCTCAGTATTTCAGTGTCTCAGTATCAGTGTGTCAGAATTTTAGTATCAGTGTCTCAGTATCTCAGTGTCTCATTAACAGTGTCTCACTATCTCGGTGTCTCACTATCTCGGTGTCTCAGTATCTCAGTGTCTCAGTATCTCAGTGTCTCAGTATCTCAGTGTCTCAGTATCAGTGTCTCACTATCTCAGTGTCTTAGTATCAGTGTCTCAGCATTTTAGTTTTCAGTGTCTCAGTATCAGTGTCTCAGTATCACCGTCTCAGTATCAGGATCTCATGGTCTCACTATCTCAGTGTTTCAGTATCTCAGTGTTTCAGTATCTCAGGATCTCAGTGTCTCAGTATCTCAGTGTCTCAGTATCACCGTCTCAGTATCACGATCTCAGTGTCTCACTATCTCAGGATCTCAGTGTCTCAGTATCTCAGGATCTCATTGTCTCAGTATCTCAGTGTCTCAGTAGCTCAGTGTCTCAGTATCTCAGTGTCTCAGTATCAGTGTCTCACTATCTCAGTGTCTTAGTATCAGTGTCTCAGCATTTTAGTTTTCAGTGTCTCAGTATCACCGTCTCAGTATCAGGATCTCATGGTCTCACTATCTCAGTGTTTCAGTATCTCAGTGTTTCAGTATCTCAGGATCTCAGTGTCTCAGTATCTCAGTGTCTCAGTATCAGTGTCTCAGTATCACCGTCTCAGTATCACGATCTCAGTGTCTCACTATCTCAGGATCTCAGTGTCTCAGTATCTCAGGATCTCAGTATCTCAGTGTCTCAGTATCTCAGTGTCTCAGTATCTCAGTGTCTCAGTGTCTCAGTATCTCAGTGTCTCAGTGTCTCAAGGTGTGTGTGTGTGTGTGTGTGTGTGTTTCCAGGCACTGAAGGCCACAGGTTTGAGGACAGGAGATCCCCGTCTGAAGGAGTGCATGGAGATGCTGAAGGTGACCCTGAAATCCACATCAGATGGAGTGATGCTGGACCGACACAACTTTAAGAAGTGAGTACACACACACACACACACACACACACATCTTGAGGAGTTTCACACTCTGAGACTTGAATCACAAATTCCTCACACTGACACAACCTTCTCATCATGGTGACAAACTGCTCATGCTGTTGGTCACAAATCAGTTTGAAATTCATATAGAGTACACAGTGTGTGTGTGTGTGTGCGCATGCGTGCGTGTGCGCATGCGTGCGTGTGTGTGTGTGCGCGTGCGTGTGTGCGCGCGTGCGTGTGTGTGTGTGAGCGCGCGTGTGCGTGTGTGAGCGCGCGTGTGCGTGTGTGAGCGCGTGTGTGTGTGTTCACTGCTTTATCAGGACCTTACTGTAAGTGACTGATTTCACTTACAGTCATGGTCAGAAATATTAGCCCCCTCTCCGCAATTCTCTCAGAAAATAACTGAATTTTGGACCAGTTTTCTTTCACTAACTGCTGCAGGTCATTGAGATTTGAAGGACACCTTCTCCCAGCTGCAGTTTTAAGATTTCTCCACAGATGTTCTCTGGGATTCAGTTCTGGACTCATTGCTTCATTTCAGAAATCTTCAGCGCTTTGTTTTTAACCATTTCTGAGTCCTTTTTAAAGTGTGTTTGAGGTCATTGTCCTGCTGGAAGACACATGACCTCTGGTGGAGATGCAGCTTTCTGACCCCAAAATTCTTTGGTGATCAACAGATTTCATGATAGCGTTCACACAGTCAAGGCCTCCAGTGCCAGAAGCAGCAGAGCAGAAACAAAAACCCCAAAACATCTTAGAAGCTCCACCAAGTTTGGGGCTGTTCTTTTCTTTTTCTGTAAACACTGCCATGATGTCCTTTAACAAAAAGCTCTACGTTTGTCTGATCGGTCCACAGTACCTTCTCCCAGAAGGGTTGTGGTTTTATTACATACGTTTTGGTAAACTCTTGCGTTTTTATGCAACGTTAGACTAGTTCCTCACGCAGAAATAGTTCCTCACAGTGATCATAATATTGCTTCTATTGGTATATTATAGTTCTTCTCAGTGATTGAGTAGGATATTCGATCCATATACTATTGTATTTCATCATTCTGCTCCTCCTCCCCCTCCTCCCCTCTCTGCATGTGTTCCTCCTCCTCCTCAGGTGTGTTCAGAGTAACATTGTGCTCCTGACCCAGGCTTTCCGGAAGAAGTTTGTTATCCCTGATTTCATGGCTTTCACCACAAACATAGACGAGCTTTACGAGACGGGCAGAAAGTTGTCTGGAGGTCAGGTACGAGACGTTCCACACCCGTTCCACCTCGCTTCCTCGTACCATTCAGTGTGGAGTCTCATGCTGTGTTTGTGTCTCAGGTGGCAGACTACATTCCTCAGCTGGCCAAGTTCAGCCCTGACCTGTGGGGTGTGGCTCTGTGCACGGTGGACGGACAGAGGTGAGGACAGGACTCACGTACACCAGGCACACCAACACCTGAACACAATCTGTATCATAATCAGGTTAGAAACAGTGTGTGAAAAGCTCTGTAGATGTTTCAGTCAGTGAACCTTGAACACTCAGGTGAGCAGCTGCAGATTATATTTTGGTTTTAGTTTCTGTTTATTTTCCAGATTACAGCGTTTCACAACTTCCTGCTATAAACTTGTCTGTTATTAAGCAAGAAACACCTTTCACACGTTTCACACGTGCACCTCACCTCCTTCCTCAACTCTTCGTTTAGTGTACTATAGCTTCATGAAGATCCCAAGTGGCCTGCTATAGAGCTATCGAACACCTCTGGGGTGTGTGTGAACACTGCACCCCAGGCCTTCTCACATCACCTAGATCATTACCTGACTTTACTAACACACATGTGGATAAGCGAGTGTCCATAAAATCTAGTAGAACATCTTCCCAGAAGAGTGGAGGGTGTTGTAACAGGGAAATGGAGACTAAATGTGGGCAGAGGGTTTGGTGTCCACATACTTTTGGCCTACACAGAGTAGGTTAATGGTTAAAGGGTTCTGCAGGGTGTGTTTATAAAGGTGTATGATCTGAACGTCTCTCCCCCTCTGTGTGTGTGTGTGTGTGTGTGTGTGTGTGTGTGTGTGTGTAGACACACTGTGGGCGACACCAAGGTGCCGTTCTGTCTGCAGTCGTGCGTGAAGCCTCTGAAGTACGCCATTGCGGTGCACGACCATGGCACAGAGTACGTGCACCAGTTCATCGGCAAAGAGCCAAGCGGCTTACGCTTCAACAAACTCTTCCTGAACGACGACGGTGAGTTCCTCCTCCTCCTCCTCCTCCTCCTCCTCCTCCTCCTGTTTTTCCTCCTTGTATTTCTACTCGTTTTTGAATTCTGTGGTTTTACATGATATGATACACATCATCTGGTCCTTCCCAGGTGTTAGAACGAGGTTAATGGAAATGGAGAAGCCATGTGTGATAAACTAAGAACCAGAGGTGTATTTACAGAACTGCATCACAAGTTCAAGTCACCACTTCCAGTATGACTGGAGGAAAAGTACCATGTCAGCGAAAAAAAATCACAAGTGGCAAGAAGAAATGCGATGATGGAACAGGAGCTGTGAGACCTGCTCTATAATTAGCCTTTACGAGCTTTTGATTTGTGTCGTTTATGAAGGCGATATCGGCTCTTCCGCAGGATAAACAAGACCAAGTCCACACTAAAACCTTTTCTTTTGAACACGCATATTTCGCCTTCCGTCCACAAGGAGACGCCGTTTTCATTCAGCGAATAAAACCAGCTACTCGACTCGTACCATACAAATACGTCCACTTCCTGTTGTAGTCGTTTACGCCGGTTCGGGGTATTTATAATGCACTCTTTACCAGTGATTCTCTTGATATAAATACACTTTTTTTAGGAAAAAAAAATTTCGATATACCGTATTTTCTGGACTATAAGCCGCTACTTTTTCCCCTCACTCTTTGAACCCTGCGGCTTAAACAACGAAGTGGCTAATTTATGGATTTTTTCTGGGTTTTTCCCGGTTTCACAAACTTCAGGCCAAAAAACTGAGCCCCATAACATTAGACCAATGAAATTGCAGAACGGGTTCAGGTGAACCAATGAAACTCTTTATATTAAATCAGATGCGCTCCCACTGAATCGGGCCGCACCACATCATAAATATGGATGATGTTCCTCTGAGGTTTGACCTGCCGCTCACTCGGACTGTCTACAGGAAATGTGAATCATTCGTCACGCTGAAAACAACCGGGCATGAAAACACACTTCACCTGTGTTCTGAGCTGCACGGCATCGGGAGAAAAGATTCACCGATGGTGATTTTTAAACACACGACGATGCCGAAAGATAAACTCCAGAGAGAAATAGTTGTGAAAGGAAGGAGGAAGACAGTGAACAATGACTTTCTTGGTCGGCTACTGTTTAGATACAAGCCGTGTA